>NW_008332816.1:1360146-1361313 GCF_000622305.1 Nannospalax galili
AAGAGTGTAAACTGTTTCAAATGAACATTTGGAATGGGTGTGTCCCTGAGCCATATATATTTCCTTTTAAAAATTATTTATTTTATGTGTATGAGTGTTATGCCTGCACGTGTGTAAGTGCACCTGTAGTGTACTATACAGGTGCATTTTACATATATGCAAACTATACACCATCCACATAAAATAAGAATAACACCCCCCACAACTTTAAAGGTGTGCATCACAATTTCTAACTTCAGGTCTTTCTCTTTCTCTGTATAAACTTGTGCCAACTTCCCTCCCAGCTGCCCCTCCCTGGCAACCCCTGGACTATGGTACTTCATGGGTTTTTGATAGTGGTGATGTCAGCTGCTAACAGAAACCAAGAATAGACATTGACCCATTTTCTGTTGGTGATAAGGAATTTCAAGCACAAATATTCCAGGCTTTGGTGTGGAAGGGGTGCTCAGAAGGTATAAGACTGGAAAATGTTTGCTTTTCAGCTGGCTACAACAGTCAGTGTGTTAGTCAGGTTTGTTGCTGTGACAGAACACCTGACAGAAACAACTAAGGCAGGAGACATTAATTTTGCTTAATTCATCATGTCAGGGAGGATGTGGAGAGTAGCTCTCGTCATGTAGGCAGGAAGCAGAGGGGAGCCACAACAGAAAAAGGTCAGGGAATGTAGAGTCTCTAAGGACCTACCCTGGGTGACCCCACTTCCTCCCAGCAGGCCTTTACTTTCCACAGCTCCACCACCTCTCACTAGTCTTTTTTTTTTCCTTCCCCAGGCAGCTCCCCTGTCCACTCCTCCCCTCCCATTGGCACCGTGCAAAGAGAAGCATCATTCTTTAACTTTCCACAATTTTCTTTTTTAAAAAAATTTTTGAATAGGGTCTCCCTGTACCTCCAGCTAGCCTGGAGCTCGCTGTATAGACCAGGCTGGCCTTGAACTCACAGAGATCCGCCTGCCTCTGCCTCCCAAGTGCTGGGATGCTGGGATTAAAGGCGTAGGCCAGCACAGCGGCCACAATTTTCAATTTTTTTTTTGTCTTTTTGAGACAGGGTCTCCCTGTAGCCCCAGATGACCTGGAACTTGCTATGGAGACCAGGCTGGCCTCGAACTCACAGAGATCTGCCTGCCTCTGCCTCCTAAGTGCTGGATTAAAGGCATGTACCACCACTCCC
>NW_008332816.1:1361476-1372127 GCF_000622305.1 Nannospalax galili
CTTGTGGCCTGGGGACATGGGCTCATCGCAGCCACATCCTGTTCCCATTGCCCTGTCAAATTCAATAGACTCTTCGACTTTCTTTCATTTTCTTGAACACTATAGTGTTTCGCCCATTTATGGACCATCTCACAGGCTGATTTTTAATTTAATTTTTAAATCGACAAAAATTTCATGTCTTTACTGTGTACTACTTCATATTTCAAAGTAAACAACATACTGCAGAGGGACTACATCAAGCTAATTAGCATATACATTATCTTGTTTAAAAATATTCTATTTATTATTTTTATTTTATGTGTATGAGTATATTGCCTGCATGTATGTGAGTGCACCCATGTTGTGCAATGCTGAAGAAGTCAGAAGAGAGCTTCAGATTCCCCTGGAACTGGAGTTAAGGACGGTTTGTAGGTGCCATGTGGGTGCTGGGAATCGAACCTGCAAGAGCAGTCAATGCTCTTAACCCCTGAGCCATATATATTTCCTTTTAAAAATTATTTATTTTATGTGTATGAGTGTTATGCCTGTACGTGTGTAAGTGCACCTGTGTCGTGCAGTGCCTGTGGAGGACACAAGAGGGCATTGGATCCAGTTGGAACTGGAGTTACAGATGGTTGTTAGCCACCATGTGGGTGTTGGGGATCAAACCTGAGTCCAAGAGCATCCAGTGCTCTTAACTTCTGAGCCTTTCCAGCCCCCATATACGTTATCTTACACATTGCTTGGTGCTTTTGAAGAACAGGATGCCTTGTATTAACTGTCCTCATGGTGTCCTGCGTGGGTCTCGATCTGCTGCTCTTGTCTAGCTGAAGGTTTGTGTCCTCTCACTAGCGTTTACATGTAGCTTTCTCAGTGCAAGATGCTCCATGTCCCTGTCTGCTGGGTGTGGAGAATTTACACCCGTCTTGTCTCTCAGGTCTCACTGGAAGTCCTCTTCCCCTGACTTCCCAGGAAGGGAAGCTCCTCTCTCACTTGCCCCTGAGATTCCTGCACTCACCTCAGTCATGTTCATCTTGCTCTGTAGCTGTGTATCGGACAATTATTCTGTCAACACGAGTCCTCTTTCAGAGGATAGAGACTGTGTCTTCTGTATGTGGAGTGATGGGATCACAGAAGGCTTCTCTAAAAGACAAATAAGGAATCAAAAGAATGTTGAAGAATGGATGAAGGAAGGAGAGGGGATGATGGGGAAATGTTGGTCTGAGGTCACAAAATCTCATTTACACATGAATATGGGCTGGAGGGCAATTGTGCAATATGTTTAGTAACTTTGTAGTTGTAAGCTTGGAAACTGTTGAAGGGGCAAAGCTTTCTGCTAGTCCCCCTGCCACCAAATAACTATGCGAGGTACTCCACATATTCATTAGCTTGATTTAGCCATTCCATAATGTATACTTAGATCATTTCATCATATTGAAAACCATAAGTGTGAACATTTATATTTTCAGTTGACACAATGTATATATTTATGGGGTACATTCTGTTGTTTCAATACATATGTAACATGTCATGATCAAATCTGAGCAATTAACATGCTAATTTAAAAAAAAAGTGAATCATAAATGAGTGAACCCCCCTCAGTGCCCTTGTCCTGTGACAGGGACTTTTGTGACTTTGATAAGACCTTCCTGAAGCAATGTTTTTACTTCCAGGCTCAGTTCTCTTCCTGAGGCCTCACACAGCCTCACTTGAGACAGAACCAGACCTTATGTCTCCTTGTGTCCTGGTGACCTGGGCTCATCGCAGCCACACCCTGTTCCCATTGTCCTGTCAAGATCACTAGACTCTTCAACTTTCTTTCATTTTCTTGAACACTATAGTGTTTCACCCATTTATGGACCATCTCACAGGCTGATTTTTAATTTTTAAATCGACAAAAATTTCATGTCTTTACTGTGTACTACTTCATATTTCAAAGTAAACAACATACTGCAGAGGGACTACATCAAGCTAATTAGCATATACATTATCTTGTTTAAAAATATTCTATTTATTATTTTTATTTTATGTGTATGAGTATATTGCCTGCATGTATGTGAGTGCACCCATGTTGTGCAATGCATTGCTTGGTGCTTTTGAAGAACAGGATGCCTTGTATTAACTGTCCTCATGGTGTCCTGCGTGGGTCTCGATCTGCTGCTCTTGTCTAGCTGAAGGTTTGTGTCCTCTCACTAGCGTTTACATGTAGCTTTCTCAGTGCAAGATGCTCCATGTCCCTGTCTGCTGGGTGCAGGGAATTTACACCCGTCTTGTCTCTCAGGTCTCACTGGAAGTCCTCTTCCCCTGACTTCCCAGGAAGGGAAGCTCCTCTCTCACTTGCCCCTGAGATTCCTGCACTCACCTCAGTCATGTTCATCTTGCTCTGTAGCTGTGTATCGGACAATTATTCTGTCAACACGAGTCCTCTTTCAGAGGATAGAGACTGTGTCTTCTGTATGTGGAGTGATGGGATCACAGAAGGCTTCTCTAAAAGACAAATAAGGAATCAAAAGAATGTTGAAGAATGGATGAAGGAAGGAGAGGGGATGATGGGGAAATGTTGGTCTGAGGTCACAAAATCTCATTTACACATGAATATGGGCTGGAGGGCAATTGTGCAATATGTTTAGTAACTTTGTAGTTGTAAGCTTGGAAACTGTTGAAGGGGCAAAGCTTTCTGCTAGTCCCCCTGCCACCAAATAACTATGCGAGGTACTCCACATATTCATTAGCTTGATTTAGCCATTCCATAATGTATACTTAGATCATTTCATCATATTGAAAACCATAAGTGTGAACATTTATATTTTCAGTTGACACAATGTATATATTTATGGGGTACATTCTGTTGTTTCAATACATATGTAACATGTCATGATCAAATCTGAGCAATTAACATGCTAATTTAAAAAAAAAGTGAATCATAAATGAGTGAACCCCCCTCAGTGCCCTTGTCCTGTGACAGGGACTTTTGTGACTTTGATAAGACCTTCCTGAAGCAATGCTTCATCCACTCTTTCTTTCACCAGATTGAGGCAGATGAGGCTTTTAGAGCCTTGACACCTGGCAATGCAAAGAAGGCTGAGGCAAGGGTAGAAAATGTAGAAGAAACCTCAAAGGCCGTGGTCAGCAGAGGCCCCTGGAGCAGGCAGGGAGGGGGCAGGCTCCACATCAGGCATGCTGAGACTTCCCAGGTGAACCTGAGTCAAACCCAAGAACCGGAGTCTCTGTCCTTATTGTGAGGCAGGGGAAATAACCAAAGTGATAGAACTGAAGTGTGTGCAAAAATGGACAGGGAGGGCATCGTAAAGCCACTATGCAATCATGGCTGGACAACCTGACATTTTCTGAGTGTGGAACGATGTGTCTGAATTGATTTTGCATTTGGGGGATTTCCTTTGTGGACACTGAGATTCCTGCTCTGTTCCCTCCTAGCACACAGGCTGAAACCCTCCATCTTGGCTGAGCCAGGCCTCACGATCCCCCTGGGGAAGTCTGTGACCTTTGTGTGCAAGAGCCCTTCGGCATTTGAGCTATTCCGTCTGGAGAAGGGAAATGATGAAATCAAGAATAAGGCAAACAATCAGTCTTCTGAAAGAGAGGCCCGGTTCCTGCTTGAGGCAGTCAGCAAAGATGCTGCTGGACATTATCACTGCATCTATTACACAGGGACCTCCTGGTCTGAACGCAGTGAGACCGTGGAGCTGAAGGTGACCAGTGAAGACGTTACCCAGGCCCCTGCCCCAGGCTCAGGAGGGACTTCAGGTCAGTCTCTAGGTCCCTGGACTCTGTCACTAGCTTCCATTCCCCTGCCTCAGCTTCTCTTGCTTCCTCCTGACCTAAATATGCCTCCCCTTCCTCCTGCACACGTGTTCCATTTGTGCTCAGACTCCAGGGCCCTAGAACCCCGCTCTCATCTGACATCAAGAATGACCTGGGCACAACCCCAGGTGAGTAAACACAGAGGTGGCTCTGATGGCTGGGTGGGGGACTCAGTTTCAGACATTAGAGAATGTAAATCCCTCTCAAGGGGAACCTACCTTTTCACTGGCAATGTCATGCTAAGCTTCCAGTTAGCCACAGCCTGTGGTTGCCCCAGGAATATGCACTCTCTGGTGTGGTCCCTTGTCGCTATCTCATGGTCCAGGGATGGCTGCTGAACAGGACCGCAGCTTCCAGATGGGATGATCCATGTTCTGTGTGTAGTTAGGCCCAGGATGTTGTGGGCTTGGGAGGAGGATACAGCCCATGACCATGTCCTCCACATGGCCTCCTAGGATCTACCCAGTGTTGATTCTCTGAGTTCAAACAGAGAAGATGGGGAGAGTGGGGGCAGAAGGAAGGACTGGGCCCCAGCAGGATGGACCAAGGAAGGGCTCTACCAGTGTACTTATTTCCCTGTCCTGCCTGCTCTGGGAATCTCTCATTGTCTGGGATGAAGTGATGCACAGTCATATCGTCTGTCCGTGTTGTTCTGGCTGGAGAATGACTCTAAACAGTTCCCCAGATAAACCTTCAATCCTTCACTTGTCCCTTTTTATAGAAACCCTTTGAAGTCATAGATCTGCTACTTGGAGCCCTTCCTTTCCACAGGCAACTAAGTCCTCATCTGGGAGTGGGGGCAGGGAGGTGATGTTTACTAGGGGCTTTATGGTGGGTTGAGACTCTTCTCAATCTTCTGCCCTAGCATTGGAGCCAGGCACCAGGACAATCCCAGTAAGGGACTGCGTGGCCAGGCACTGGGATGTCACTGATATTCAGAACTCCCTGCCAGGTGCTGTTAAAGTGCCAACAGCCCTATAAGGCACACAGCAAGCTGGCCCTCTATTCTCTCTCTTCCTATTTTTTAACTGTGTGTAAGTGCCTTGCCTGGTATGTATGTAAGTGTACCCGTGTTGTTCAGTGCTAGCAGAGGTCAGAAGAGGCCATCAGATTCCCCAGAACTGGAGTTCAGATGGTTGTTAGCTACCATGTGGGTGCTGGGAACTGAACCCGGGTCCTCTGCAAGAGCAGCCAGTGCTCCTAACGGCTGAGCTATCTCTCCAGCCACCCCCTCCTATTTTTAATACACAGAAAATTAACTGTCTTGGTCAAAGGCAAAGAGGTCTAGGGCAGAACCAGTTCTTGCAGCCACATCCCGGATCTCAGACTTTGTGCAGCTCTGTGCTGCCCCCTTGTGGGCTGGCTCACTATTCATCTTGTCCTGTGTGTGATGGAGACACTTAGAACCCACTATCCAGACTCAGGCTCTGTGAGAGTGAAAGGGAACTCCTCTCAAGGATGGAAGGACACCGGAGGGGAAAGTGCCACGGGGAGGGTGTGGCCTGTGAAAGAGGACTAGTCTCTCTGGTTCGGTCTGGCCTGCTCTGAGATGTGGAACAAGATTTTCCCACGCCTCCTGTCTCAGGCTGTTTCACTGCACCGTTCCCTGGGCTCTGTGGCCGCGACCTTCCAAGGAGGCCGAGGTCATGAGCAGTCTGTGGACCATCCGACGGGGGCCTTGTTACTTTTACTATCTGTGAGGCTAAGCTCTGCCAGGCAGGTCGGTTGGGAGCCAGAGCCACAGGGTGTGGGGAATTAGAGAGGACCAAGCTTTTGCTTGATGCAGGCCCTTTCGTGTGCTGTTGTGGGGTGCATCATGATGTGTTTCTCTGCCAAGTAGACCTGGATCACCATTCAGTTTTTAAAAAAATATTTTGTTTATTATTTTTATATTATGTGTACATGTGTATTGCCTGCATGTAGGTGAGTGCCCCCATGTCGTGCAATGCCTGCAGAGGACAGAAGAGACTGTCAGATCCCCTGGAACCGGAGTTATGGACAGTTGGTAGCTGTCCTGTGGGTGCTGGGATTTGAACCAGGGTTTTCTGCAAGAACAGTCAGTGTTCTTAACCACTGAGCCATCTCTCCAGCCCCTCAGTTTTTGATTTCACAGCAAATGTTGTCTCACTTTGGGTGCACCAAGCGTGAAGGTGTGGCAGACTGGACCCTCACTGTGAATGAGAACTGGGCCTGTGTGTATGAATGCTATTGGAGAGCTAATTAGGATGACTCACAGGAATACATTCAGTGTATACAAAGTAAAAGTATAATGTAAATTTCAGATCTAAAGTATATAGCATATTGAATTATTTTACATTATATAAGCAATGTAATTAATATAGCAATATAATGTATCATAATATATGTGATTACATATTAATGTCATATGTTATATTGTTTGTAATATATAACTTAATAAGGGGCTGGAGAGATGGCTCAGCGGTTAAGAGCACTGACTGCTCTTGCAGAGGATCCGGGTTCGATTCCCAACACTCACATAGTGGTTAACAACTACTTGTAGCTCCAGTTCCAGGGAATCTGACACCTTCTTCTGACCATCACGGGCATTGCATGACATGGGTGCACTTACACACATGCAGGCAATACACTCATACACATAAAAGAAAAATAACAATAAAATATTGAAAAAACAGATAACTTAATAGGTATTATATATCACCATAACTAACATGTGGATAGATGTAATACATTACATGTTAAATGTGTATAATTTATGTGCTTAAAATAGAACACATAGTTTTTAGTTATATATAAGTTGTTTCTATACTTTGAATTATATTATGTAAGTTAACATTATATAATTTTAACTGTGCATTTTTTTTAGTCTTTTTTGAGACAGGGCCTCCCTGGAGCCCCAGCTGGCCTGGAACTCAGGAACTCACTATGTAGACCAGGCTAGCCTTGAACTCCCAGAGATATGCCTACCTCTGCCTCCCGAGTGCTGGAATTAAAGCCGTGCGCCACCACGCCTGGCCCCAACTGCATTTCTGTATATTCTATCTGAATGTCTACAGTTGCAAATCACTTAACAATGGTGCTGTGTTCTGGGAAATGTGTTCACAGTCACATGATCGTGTATGTCACCTCACTGTGTTTTAAGAAATGCATCATTGGTAGTCCATTATGTCATTATGTGACTATGATGTTATAGCAGTTAAGATAGTACAGCCCACCGCACACGTGGCTGTATGGTGTGTACAAATGTCTCCCTGGATGCTGGAGGCAACCAAAATTCAATGGCAGGCACAATATCACTAGGGTATAGAAAGTTTTCAGCTCTGTTATAACCTTTAAGAATGATTTATTTATATATTTTTGTGTTTATGAGTGTTTTCCCTGTGTGTTTGTAAGTGCACCTTGCATGCAGTGACCATGGAGGCTAGAAGAGGGCATTGGACCCCCTGGAACTGGAATTATAGGTGGTTATTAGTCACCATCTGGGTGCTGGGAACTGAACCCTGGTCCTCTGCATGAGCAGTCAGTGCTCTTCACTGCTGAGCCATCTCTCCAGCCCCCAGTGCTATAATCTTAGACAGTTCCTGGTTAATTGTAACACCATTATACAGCATGTGACTCTACATGATATGGAAATGTATCATTGTAAGTATGACATGTATAATTTGAGCTACAGTACGATACAGGAAGGGACAGGTTCCAGGTAGGGTCTTGAGTCTTGGATGTGGACAAGGTGTTGAGGGAAGGGCCTTTAAAGGGAGTTTGTCTTTCTTCAAAGGATATTGAAGATATTGTCTCAGGAGCGGGGGAGGAGAGTGGGTACCATCCAGGAAGAGGGGATAGGTGGGTTTTGGTCACCTGTGAGGTGGGACAGTGAGTGCACACATGGAGGAGGGTACATGTTAAAGGCAACAGTGAGATGGACGCTTAAATGCTGGCTGCAGGGCTCAAGCAATAGCACCATACTGAGACTAGGTCACCTCAGCTTCTGTGAGGAGCACAAAATAGAGGTGGAGATTCTTGCCCTCAGTGAGAGCCCAAAGCGGGCATCGTATGGGAGCCCTGCTCCTTTTTCTGTTGGTTGGTGGTCTCTGCAAAGCTCTGCTGAGCACGGTGGGAAATACTGTCCAACATGGCTTTCAGCATGAAGGAAGAGTTTTTATTTGTGGGGACTGGTTTAGGCTGCCATTAGCCACTTGTGACTGCTGAGCCTTTGAAATGTGGCCAGTGTGGCTGAAGATTCATTGAACTGAAGGGTCAATAGTCCCTTGTGGCTGCCAGATTGAGCAGTGCAGAGGAGGGGCATTCCCACCTTCATAGATGACTCCACTGGGTGGTGCTAGTTTAGAGGGAGGGGATGAGCAGAATGCAGCCTTCTCTGTCCAGCAGGGGCCTCTGACCCCCTCTCTTCCAGATCCCTCCCCCGCAGATACCTTGGGCAGCAGTAGAAATATCTGTGAGAGGCAGTGATATCAGACCACAAGTGTGGGTGTGGCTGTGGGAAGGCAGGGAAAGCTGGGCCTGGGTGTTGGTCAGATTCCAGGTTTTCCAGAGGCTAATGTGTCCTAGAGCACAGAGAAGGTTGGTACTCAGGTTCCAGATGGGTAACATGAAGATAGTCATTTCATGCCCAGGTTACTGTACATGTGAGATTTTACATAGACAGTCCATGGCCAGTATCCAGTATACGCATGCTCTACAGTGCATGTTCAATATGTGCACAGTGCTGATAGTCCAATTTCTGTCTTTCCTAGAGGCATCTGGACCGAAGACAGCTCACATTTATATTCCCATTGGGCTCTCTGTAGTTGTCATCCTTTGCCTCTTCTTGCTCCTCTTCTGCCTCTACAGGCACCATCAGAAAAAGCAGGGTAGGTGTCTGGGATGGGAACTGCTTTGGTGGGCTGTTGAGGGTGCTGGGAACAAGATCTCTTTCTTAAACGTGGACTTCTGACTGTTCCCAGAGCTCCTAAGCAGCAAGGACCAACCACAGAGGCCTCAGGAGAGGTGAGACCCCTGGAATGACTCCCAGACTATCGCCCCATCCTCCGCCTCTAGCTAGCCCTTAATGCCCATCTGTTTTCCCTCAGGCCTAGCCCAGCTGTTAATGGTATGGAGAGGACACCAGGTAATGATGTGGGGAGCAGCGAAGGGGGACCCCAATGCATTGGAAGGCAAGGGAGAAAGAGAATGTCTGGGAACATTCTAGAGGGTCAGGTAGGGTGTGATGTGGTCATATTGTCTTCTAGTGTCCATCAAAGAGAGCTGACCCTGTGTCTTATTTTTTATAGACGTAACCAAAGCCGACAGACTTCCTGAGGACAGAGGGACAGAAGCTTTGGTAGGTCTTTGTATTGATCTTTTGGTGCTCCTAAACAAAGTGCCCCAAATTTAGCAGCTTAGCAATGTGGTCCCAGTCTCTTGGATGAAGAGTTGGGGACGGGAGGGTGCAGGAAGTGTTGACCAGGGTTGCAGTCACAGCATACAGGCCAGTGGGATGAATGATCCATGTCCAGGATGACACACTCTCTCATAACTTATGGGCAGGAGGGCTCTTCACAACAGCTGGCTTTCCCCAGAGGGAGCATCCAAAAGAGGAAAGGGTAGAAAGCACTCTGTCCTGCGTGGCTCACCTTGAAAGTGACATGCCATCACTTCTGCCTTGTCTATGGGTCATAAGACCAACACTGACACCACTGAGAGGGAGCCACAGGATGACATCACTACAACACATGGGGCCTTTGGAGTGGCCTCTGACTCCACAGCCCCTCCCCATCCCCTCAGCCACCCTAATTCTCCTGGGCCTCTCTCCTGCAGACCCCAGCTGTAGGGAGCCCTCAGGAGGTGACATATGCTCAGTTGGACCATGGAGCCCTCACACAACGGGAAGTTAGAGCTGTGTCCCTACAGTGTACAGAGACCATGTCCGAGTCCAGCGCCTATGCAACCATCATCATACACTGAGCCTGGCATACCTGGCCCTCTACCTGAAGGCACATGAGATCACTCTGGGAAAAGCCTGAAGAAGCCATTTGAGGTTTCCTCTTGGAATCATCTAGGCATGAAAAACCAGTAAATCAACTCTGCTGGAGACAAGGACTGGAGCCTGGACATTTCTATTCCACATCTAGGAGATGTGCTGAACAGGTGGTACCTTGCTGAGTGACCAGTCCTTGGAGAAGCTGTTACAGTGGCTGCCAGAGACCCAAGTACAGCCTCCTAGCTGTTTTCAGAAACAAGATACAGCCCCTAGATGCACCCACAGATCCAGTAACAACCTCCTAGCTGATTACAGAGACCCAGTTACAGCTCTTCCCTTGACTGATTCCGGAGGCCTAACTGTAGTTTCCCAGGCTGTTTCCGGTGACTCACAGTCCCCCCCAACCCCGGTTGTTTCTACAGACACATCCACAGTCGCCCAGATTATTTCATGAATAATACTCAGTTGTCCAGCAGTCCCTAGACCTTACTTGTGTGACAAAACCAGTGGATCCTGAAGATGTCCCCAGACTCCCCCGCTGTCTCTGTGCCTGGCTGTGGTCACACAGCTGAGTGTGGAGCCCCTTCTCCAGGTTGGGCCTCATGTGATACATCATGGATATTTTTGGAGAGCATCTACAGCCCTGTGTGGGTTCCTGGACACACAGACTCTGGGGACCCGGACTTCAGCTGCTCAGAAATGAGTGGGGGAAATGAGGGGTATAAAGGAGTGCTGATGCTTCCCATTTCTTTTAAAAAACCATGTAGTTGCTCCTAGCCTGCACTACTATCCTCAGGCCTCTTGGGGTAAGTCTATAGCGCAGTTCTCCGCACCGGGACTCCCTAAGCCTCATTCACCCTACCATCCCCTCCCAGCCCCCCCCACCCACTGTTC
>NW_008332816.1:1377267-1388204 GCF_000622305.1 Nannospalax galili
TATTTTTAGTTGGAGATGAGTTTTTATTCACTGTTCTGTTGCTTACCCCCAAAATGACTATCAAAATGATTATTCACCCTCATGAGTCTGTGTGTCACCAGCACAGGGAGGGTTGCCTGTGCTGTTTTTAAACACAGAGCCCCTGGGAGCAGAGGACACATTCTAGTTCCAAGCTGCTGAAGACAGGCTCCACCCAGCCGCCTTGCAGCAGCAGCCTACTCCTGGCTCTACAAAGGCCTGTCCCAAGGGGAGTTGTGGGTTGAGGAGAGTTTCAGACAGTAAGGAGGAAGATCAGTCCAGGTCTGAACTTGAACAAAGATTAATGCTGACAGCACAGTTATGAGACTGTCAGAATTGAGAAAGACAGCTAAGACACTTCAGGCCAGATCCAAACTCTGCAGGACAAAGGACATGCAAGGTGGGATGAACTTTACAAAATCACAGAGGGCAGAATTGGTCTTTGAGGAGTTGCTAGTCTTTTGTTTAAGAGTTTGGTAAATATCTTGGTAGAGAAGTGGATGAAACCCAGGGTTCTCACAGCAGGAGCAGGTCATCTCTTCCCCCCAAACTGGCCCTGATCAGGAATATCTGACTGCTTAGTCACCTCACCTACTAGCCTGCCAGCTTGCCAACCTGCCAGTCCATCCTTCCTACTCACTCTCAAGGTTCTCGTAATAATTCAACTGTAAACCTAAAAATTTACAGCCAATTTTGAAAGAGATGCATCCTACCTCAGGAAACCGTTTGTCAATTGTGTTGTAATGATATGCTTCTTCTAAGTATGTTGTTATTAAATAAATCATTTTTAAAAATTAAAAAAAAAGAATCTTAAAATTTTAATTTCTAAAAAAGAAAAGATGTATTATCCTCATTATTTTATGAAATGTTCCATCAGCTTGATTTCTTAGAAGTCGGTAGTTCGGGTAAAAAAGCTAGATGTTTCTAAGTTCCTCATTGGTAACAGGAAGAGGAATGTCGAGGTAGCCAACTTTCAAGACTGCCCACTCGCTCCTGGCTTTTGTACCCTGTGGGATCCCCTTCTGTGTTAAATAGGGCTGACATGTATAACCAGTAGGATGCTGTCAAAATGACAGAATAGGACTTGAAGAGGCGAGGTTTTGGAAGATGTGGTGTTTCTCTTGTTTTCTCTCTCACTTGCTCTGGAGTTGGTCTTCTGCCATGCTACAGGGACACCTGAAGAGCCCATAGAGAGACCCTGGCAGAGAAGAACCAGGCTTTCTGCCAACAGCCAGCACCAAATTTCTGTTGATGTGAGTCCCCTTGGAAGCAAATCCTCAGTCTTGTACTTTTTCAAGCAACTGCAGACTTAGCTGCCATCTTGGTTGAAGCATCACAAGACGCCTTACTCCAAAATCATGCACCTAAGCACTCTTCAACTTCTATTCATGAAGCTATGTGATAGAGCAAACAGAAGCTATGTGAGTGACCTTGGCTTTTAATATTATTGTCATGAAGATACATATAAATTAGTATAGATATAGCACTTACCTATCATGTAGGAGACCCTGGGTTTGAACCCCAAGACTTCAAAAAACAACAGAAAATAAATTTGTATAAATGCAACAATCCCAAAGATGTTTGGAAAATGCTGCAATAACACTTGACCTTATTAACATATCTCTCCTCAGCTAGTCTTCCAAATTTAGGTTTGTAGTGATTGCAACAAAGGGCTTCATGCAAGCACTAGACCTAGAGAATGAATGAGAAGAACAGGAGAGGGTGCACAGAGGAGAGAGGTCAATTTCAAACTGCATTGCCAGTCTGCACATTGTACAGACACTACCCATTGACCCAGCATAGCACAATGAAAATTCTACCTTCATCTGACTGATTTACAGGACACTGTTCTTATGTGTCAAGTTACCTTTTATGGCAGATCTATTTCTGGATTTTCTATTCAATTCCACTGATAATGACTTTCCATTTATATAGCATTACCTCAAGGTTTCTGTAACTGCAAATGTAAAGTAAGTTTAAATAGGGAAGCTAAGTTTCCCCATGATCTGTTTTCCAGATTTTTCTTGACTATTCTTTTTAGTTTTTCCATTTGAATTTTAATATTTGCTTGTATGAATCCAAAATAAAAATGTTTTTAAATTGTAAAAAAAAAAAACCATGTAGTTGACCAAGAGGGTGCAGATTCAAGGTGCACATGCTGAGGATTTGATGCCCACATGGTCACACAGGTGCATCCACACAAGTAAAGTGTACGCATACATGCATACACAAGCACATTCACACACAGGCCAAGAGGACTCTGAATCTGCCGTGAGGTGGTATTTGTCAGTCTCTCTGTCCCACCTGCAGGGTGTGATGGCTCCACACCCATGTGCATATGGTTAATACTAATTGGACTTGGAGCTATTAACAACAATAATAAGGATTTTAAAAGAGAATGAGTAGGCAGGGATACAGACTGGCGGGTCCCAGGGGAGCTGGAGAAAGAGGTATTTGGGGGGCAGATAAGATGAAAATACATTGTTTATGTGTATGAAAATTTCAAGGAATAAATAAAATAGCCTTCTAAATAGCTGGTCAATTACTCATAGACACCCACACTAATGGTGACAGCATGCAGAAGTCCCATGCAAGCTCAAACCAGACAAAATCCCAGCGCAGACATGGGGAAGTCTGTAAGAAACCTCAACCTAACCTAAGGAACTTTTGGCAATTGATGGCTGCTGGGAGGAGGAGAGACAGTGTCTTACAGGGATGGGACTCTTGGTGGGCCCCGTGGTTAAACCCACACTGAGGAGCATTTGAGGACATAAATCGGACTCTATGAAAATGAAATTAATAAAAGAGTCCTATCCAGGGTCATGTACTCTACAGTCTCTTATTTTTTACACTTTGGGCACTTGTGGCCTTTTGTGTTCATTGCCCTCTGTTGAATGAGGAAGCTTCATCTGCGAGAGTTGAGAGATGCATTAGTGTTCTCTCTACTCCCCCCCACCGTTCCACTATGTTTCCTGAGCCTTCTTATGTGTCCTATATCAAACCTCTGCCACCCAGGACACAGGGACCATTGTGGAAGAGGGAGAAGAAACATTGTGAAATATGGGAGCGGTGCATGATCATAAGGAAACAGCGCTTTCCGGACCTCTGAGACCTTGCTCATATAAACTTACAGCAGTGGTGACATCATGCACAAAACCCATGAGAACTCAATGAGACAAAAAACAGCAAAGAACTGGGGAAATGGGCAGTGGGCTCCAACCTTAGCCGAGGAACTACTGGAATCTGACCACTGCTGGCTGAGAGAGAGCTGGTCGTCTTTAAGGGAGTGATGCGAACACACTCCAGTGGATGAACTCACACTGAGGGCCATCTAGGTACACAAACTTGACTCAGTAGGCTTTAACATATATGACAGAATGCATGAAATACCATGGGGGGCATGAGGGGATGTATATAAGAGAGTGTCTAAATATGATTAAGGTGTATTGTATGAAATCCACAAAAATTCAATAAAAAATATTCATTGAAAAAAAAAAAAAAGCAAACAGAAAAAAATTAACCAAAGGACCACTAGGGGGCGAGAGTGTCTCATCTTGATCTGGTACCTTCAAAATCATCCTGCTGGGAAAAACCAGAAAAAGAAACTGATTTTCAATGTGCATGTGTTAAAACAAACAAACACTGGGCTTTTTATTCACTAGCCTATGGTTTCTGGTAGTGGTAATGTCCGCTTGTTACAGAGTAAATCTTTTAAAATCTCTCTCTCTCTCCTCTCTCTCTCTCTCTCTCTCTCTCTCTCTCTCTCTGAAACAGGGTCTCTCTAGTCCTAGCTGGCCTGGAACTTAACTCGGCTGACCCCGATCTCATAGCGATCTACCAGTCTCTGCCTTCAGAGGGTTGTGATCAAAGGCATGTGCCAGCATGCCCAGATTTAATCCCTTTTAATATTGTATATGAATATAGTTTAAGAAGCTTCTTTTGTGGTAGGTCTCCATGTGACTCTAAAGGCATTCAGTGTTAGTTATCTGTCTCATACTTCCTCGTCTGCCCTGTGCTCCCATTCCGCAGCCCATTTAACCCTTCCTCTCCATTATTTCTCTTTTATATCCCTGCATTCTATCTCCCCTCCCACGAGGCCATTTCCTTTTCCTGACCCCTATGTATTTTCCTATTGAAACAGGCATATCTAAGGATTCAGTGCTAGCATCCACTGGATGGACCCACACAGAAGGGCATTTGGGGGCACAAATTAGTCTTGATAGGCCTTAAAATATATATAATAAGTCAGGTATGGTGACGCACGCCTTTTAATCCCAGCACTGGGGAGGCAGAGGCAGGCAGATCTCTGTGAGACTGAGTCCAGCCTGCTCTATATAGTGAGTTCCAGTCCAGGTGGGGCTAATGTCAACTAATGTCAGTTAAACGAAGGAATATTCAATAAAAGAAAAAAACAGAAAAGAAACTTGGCTGCTGGACATATATGTGAAGAAACAATATTCACAATACAACAACAACTCAGTGGGCTCTTACCAACAGGCCTTGTCTGTTCCCCACCCTGCACAGCCCTCTCCCTTCCTGTGGGAACCCGAAGGATGGTGGTGTGAGTAGGTCACCACAGTGGCAGGCCTGAGGGTCCACTCTCATTCTGAGTCAGGACGGCTGCACTTCTGCCCAGGTTCAGAGGAGGGTGCCTAGCTCCTAAGGAGTTTTACTGGTTCAATAATCTTGTCCTCGGGTTTAACTTTTCCTGGTCTGCTTCCCAACCCTGTGCCTGGGTCTTCATTTTCTTTGGTGATGTCAGCTTCTCTCACAAATCCACCATGTCTCTGTATCTGTGCCTATCTGTGGTTATTTTTCAACTTGAGCTCCCTGGTTTCCCACACAGTCATGGTGCAGGTGTGGGCAGGTGTGGAGTGGCTCTCTGCAGGGGTGGACAGAGAGGAGCTGCATATTTCCTGCTCCTATCAGAGCACAGGTGCTGAACAGAACTGCATCTGCTTCATCCAGCATGGCCATTGCAGGCAGTGAGCCAGGAAAGGCAGGGCAGAAATTCCTCATATACAGAAACTTAACCCTTTTAAAGAACAGGTGGAAGGACAAAGGAGCAGGGAGAGGACAGAAAAGCAAAGTGGTTTGGGGCTTTTCTTGTTCAACTTCCAGTCACTTGACACAGGGACCAAGATGTAGTCAGAAATGCAGGGACTCCCAAAGTCCACAACTTACCACGATATAAACCAGGAGTGAGTTCTCCATGCGACAAGCTCTCAACTGAGAGGGCATTGGGTTCCTGGGAACTGTGGGTGCTGGGAACCCAACCCAGGTTCTCTGCAATAACAGCCAGTGTTCTTAACCCCTGAGCCATCTCTCCAGCACCTAGATGTGATGTTAAGTCTTGCCACATGACACTAGAGCACCTGGCCGTGCAGGGTGGACATGTTGGAGGAAGTTGGAGGAAGCTCCTTATTCCTGGAGCTCCACCTTACAGTTCCCTGGAGATGTGGGAGAGGATCATCAGGGGACTGAGGTGGGCTTATTGCAAAAGAGATGTCACCTGATTAGATAGGTGGGAGCAGACACAGACTCCAGAATTCCTGGGACTAAGTGAATGTTCCATCATCAAGAAGTGTCTTCAGGCTTGAGTGAAACAAGAGAGGGGGGACACCAGACCATCTATCCATATTCTCCTCTATCCACCCATGCACCCACCCATAAATACATCCATCCCTACCCACATTCACACATCCATCCACCCATCCATCCATCCATCCATCCATCCACCCACCCATCCATCCATCCATCCATCCATCCATCCATCCATCCATCCCTTATCCATTTATTGCTCATCTCTTTGTTGATCTATAATGCATTCATCATTAATCTTCCTTATATTCACCATCCCTCAATATATCAAGATAGGTATCAATTATTTATGGAGCAATATACATCACCTGTCTACTATGTACGCAGGTATTAAACTATCTATGACAGGCCAACAATGGATGGGCTTAATCTGCACCTGGCTTCTGCCTACTTGTAAAATACATCACTGTCAGAAACCGAGCACTTCCTGTAACTCACATGGGGGAAGCTAGAGCAGGTCTTGGACCTCAGCACTTCCCTTTCTGTGAGGTGGACCTGTGAGCTCACGCTGCACGCTGCACGCTGCACACTGCCTGGCTGAAGAGCCTGTCCTCCCACCACAAGATAAGCACAGAGCAAGCTGGAGGTGCTCGGCCACGTGCCCCATCTCATCTCTATATTGGGCCTTGGTGAGTATGTGAATGAAGATCAGAGAGGTGGGAAAGGTGGGAGACTCCACGCTGGGATCTAATTCAGTCTAGTTCAGCTGTGCCGAGCCCCTGAGTGGGATTCAGCCCTGCAGGCATCTGCTGATTTGATGTCACCTGGCCTGAACCAACCATTGGGGGCTTAGGGGGAACCCCCGACCTCTAGTGTGGCAAAGAAATTGGGGGCAGATCAGGTCCGATGAGGCTGGCTGGGAGGTCACCTGGGCCTTATCAGGACCCTGTTGCAGAAGAGGAGAGTGTCTTATGGGTAGGGTACGTTGACTGGATCAGTTGGAGGATTCAAGTCAGTCTTTCCCTGGATGAAGCTGACTCTTGACCTCAGTTGAAGAAACGTGGGCAGTGAGCATTTTTCTCACTGAGGTTTCTCTTCTAGTGCTCTGCCTGGGCCAGATGATCCACACAGGAGGGTGAGTCATGCCTTTCCCCAAGGCCCACTCTGAATGGAAGTCATGTAAATTCTGGGAGGGATCCTAACCCATTTAAGCCACAAGAATATCGTCCGCTAGTCTTTCTATTTATCCCAAATTCCCAGACTTTCCAACCACACATACCCGAGCTTCCATCTTTGTGTGTGGTCCTGGGTCCCCTGAAACTGAAGTTGTCCCCTGAAATTATGGACAGTTGATGGCTGCTATACAGGTGCGGGGAAGTGAACCCGGGTCCTCTGCAAGAACAGCCCAGTGGTCTGAACCCTGAGCCATCTTCCCAGCCCTGCACAAACACCCTTCTAGTCTTCTTTGATTCACTCTGATGTTCACCATCATTCATTAAACTCACCTTTGCCGTCATCTCTTTCTAGTCACCCTCCTCCCCAGTCTGAAGCTTCATCGAATCCCATGATAGCACCAGGACGTCACCAGAGATGCAAATTCCCTTCTTCTTCCCACAGGCTTTGTTCTTGGCTCATCCCTTCACGCACAATGCCTGCTGTGGCTCCAGTCAATACATCTGTTTGCACAGTGGATGGGAAGCAAAGGCCTTCTTGAGTAATTTGTCACATTTTGAACTTCATTCCTGAAGATCTCCCCAACAAGTCTCAATTTCTTTGGCACAGAGAGGGTAACACATCTTGTACAGTATGATCCTGGGCTTACCAAGAATCATCCGTGGTCCCATGAAGCTCAAAATGTGCTCTGATACAAATGTGGAAATGTGGATGTGGTGGAAGGTGTGGTCCTGTGCTGTTTCCCAACTGTCCTTCACTGGGAAGGAGAAAGATTTCCTCATCATGGACATTGAGATCTCTGCTCTGCTTCCTCCCTGGACCTGTGCCCAAACCCTCCGTCTCGGCTGAGCCAGACCCTGGGATCCCTCTGGGGAGGCCTGTGACTCTTGTGTGCTGGAGTCCTGTTGGGTTTGAGCGGTTCCTCCTGAGAAGGAAGGCCGTATCATTAAGAATGAGAACATTTTGTCTTCTGAGACAGAGGCCAGGTTCTCCTTTGGCACAGTGAGTGAAGACACTGCTGGGCATTATCAGTGCCTCTATAGGCTACAGGACACCTGGTCTTCACACAGTGAGACCCTGGATCTGGAGGTAACCAGTGAGAGCATCACCCAGGCTCCTTCTCCAAGCTCAGCAGTACCCTCAGGTGAGTTCCCAGGTTCCCCAAAGCCCTAATCCCATTGGTCATCTTTATTACCTAGACACAGTTCCATCTTGGGTTGGGCACAGAACTAGCCTCGCTAGCTGACTACAATCTGGGGCCCAGTCAGGGGGATGTTTCCCCTTACCAGAATGCTTGTCTTTTCACTGGGCATCGTGTTATCCTGTCCTTTTCCCTGAGCCAGAGCATGTCGATGTCTCTGTAACATGTGTTTGCTGGTGTGATCGCCCTCTGAGCAAGCCCCATGGTCCAGGAATGTCTCCTAAGCAAGGCTGTTGTAGGAATTATAGAGGTGAGATGGTTTTTGCTTTGTGTGTGAGTCAGGGTCCAGCCAAGGGTCTTGCTCAACTCAGAGAGAGATGAGGTCATTTTTCCTTTAGATAGGAGAGTCTTCTCCCAGTTCCTTCTGCTGTGCTGTAACTCACACACCCCATGGTCATATGCACAATGTGCAGGGCTGATCTTGTCCCAGAGCAGCCAGGGATGGGGGTTGTCTTGAGGCAGTCCGTGACCCCACTATCAAGGGACACCTACTGGTGAGACGGTGGCCACCATCCAGTATCTCCTGACCCTGTGGCCGTGCTTGTCCTTAGCCAGGAGTCAGCTGTGTTGTGCAGATGTTTGCTGGATGGAAACAGTGAGGATGCCAACCTTACGCCACAGGTCTGTCCCTTTCTGGGGTCTAGATGGGTAATCTATAATTGAAGGTGACAGAAAGGGGACAGGTGGGTCCCACAGGACATGGTGGCAGTTGGGGGGGACCATGGTAAGTGGGAACAGACAGAGACAGCTTGCCTCTTGGCTATTCTCTTGCCTGTTTAACTGAGTCTGGAAACTTCAGACCTGTTTTTGTCTCTGTGTTTGTGTGTCTATGTTTATTCACCCACAAAGACATATGAGCAAGATTTTAAAATAGGATTACTTTATAAAGTCTATGATGATTTAAATAACTGTGGCATGCATCCATTAGGGATGTGGATATCAGCATCACAGACACTTCAGGGAAGTGTTTCCTGATGAGTGAGAGGCCAGGCTGATCCCTACCACACTCTTACTCTCTGTTTCCCCGTCAATGAGACAGGCTCAGTGGCATCTACTCTGCACCTGTGTGTGCAGCTGTCTACGTGGATTCCAATCTTCCATTCTCCCTTCAATATTTGAATAGAAACCTGCACTTGTCTAAGCCATCCACTTCCTCCCCTCTCTGTCTCCAGGCTTGGTATCCCTAATCATGTCACAGCTCCATCAGGATCTGTCAGGCTCATATTCCAATTTCATATGGAGAGGGAATGTCTCATGGTCCTGTGACCCATGGTCTCAGCAGGACCCAAAGATCCTGTAGTTATGACAATCACCTCTACAGAAAGTCAGTACAAAGGGAGGCAGTGGGGCTGGAATCCCCCATGTGACCCGCCTAGCTCACGTCTCCTGGTCCTCCTCACTGTAAGTTCAGCATCGCACCCAGAAAATGTGCAGTTTGAGCAAGGAGGTGGGTCACTGAGGGAAGAGCAAGCAGAACTGTTCTTTTCTGTCTCTGGGAGGAAACAATGTCTTCCTAATGTCATCGACATCTGTCAATCAAGAGCTCAGATGGTGATGTTTCATGTTGTGAGAGGAGGAATGGCGAGCACCCAAAGAGAACCAGGAGGCAAAGGACTGGAGGGGCAGAGCAAACGCACTCCAGCTCCTAATATTCAAAGTGCCTTCGTCTATATCCAGTCTAGATTAGTGAGCTCCAGGCTGGGAACATCTGACATTGGTCACGACCTAGGTCCCAGCCTCTGCCCTCCATACTTCTATCCCACCAGACCCTGAAATCTGTGTCCTTTGAGGCAGAGAGGAATTTATTTCCAGCTTCTTCTTGGGACATCTGAGATGCAAAAAGAGACGAACCTTGCTTTTCAGTTTCTAGTTGAGTCTGACCCAAGTCAGGTACAAATTTTCCAGCTTGTGTTTTCCCTAGCACCCATTTATTCATCATGAAAACCTGTGTGTGAACCCAGGGATATCAGGGTACTGGGGTGGGGGCAAATAGCACCAGGCGACGAGGTTCAGGGGCATTCTGAGTAACGGAACAGTCAGAGGAAACACTCAGAAGGCCAAAGTCAGCCCCAAAGGGGAGGACAGGCTGCCCAGCCGTTCACCAGCACCCTCTGATTTCTGGTACTCCCTGTGAAATCAGCCACTGTCCCTCAGAATCAGCTTCCCCACAGGTAAGTCATACAGGATCTGGGCCACAGGGTAAGTGTTCAAGAGGACACATTCTGCACAGGGAAGTGGAAACGTAACTCCTATTTTAGAAGTACTGGGCTTGGTCCCGTTTGAGAGAGAGCACCCATCTCACTCTCATCCTTTTCCCTACAGACTCCAACATCCAGAGCCTCACAGTGGGGGATGGTATCCGCACCAGCCTGGCTGTGGTGATCTTGGTGGCCCTGGTGGCGATTCTCAGAGAAGCTTGGCACAGCCAGCACAGTGACCCAGACAGCTTAGAATCCAGGACCCCAGGAGGACACCAACAAGGGCTTTGAGGCTCATCCTGCTGTCCAACAAGACCCAGAGCCCATCTTGGACTGAGCTTCTGAGTCTCTGGATACTCTGATGTCAGAGAATAGTCTCAGGACATCAAGGAGAAACATCGACACACCCCATTCTCTCTTTAGTGTCAGACACTTGTCCTGAGGATTTGCCTCAACATGTGCTTCCAACCAGCACCCTTCCTGCACCCCTTCCTGGTCTCCCTTCCCTTATGATCCTACGACAGGATTCAGCCTCCCTTCATTTCGGTCTCTCGTGGCTGACCCCTGGCAATTCCCTCAGTCTTCACCCTTGATTCTTTGCTGCTGCTGGTATCTGGAGGTCCCCCCCACCCCCGTTATCAGAGCAGATGGCCTTTCAGTTGGAACCTCTCATGTTGTGGCATCTGATCTTTGGCATTACCAGTTAGATTTAGAAACTTGTTCCTCACACTCAGGGTTTCCCAGAGGCCCCAGATTTTACCTCCATTTGATGAACTGATCTATTTGTTATTGTATGACATTTTTTT
>NW_008332816.1:1388480-1417276 GCF_000622305.1 Nannospalax galili
AAAAATTTGTGCTTGCTATTTATCACTATTTTGTGTGCATTTGTGTGTATGAGATGAGATGTGTATGTGTGTGTGTGTGTGTGTGTGTGTGTGTGTGTGGAGGGGGAGAGAGAGAGAGAGAGAGAGAGAGAGAGAGAGAGAGAGAGATCAGAAGACAGCTTTGTGGAGTCATTTTTGTCTTCTGCCCATGTCCGAGTTCTGGGGATTGAAGGCTTGGGTGACAAGCAGTTTTACCAGCTGAACTGCCACCTGCCCTTGTTTTTAAAGTCCATTCAGCTCCTTGTGTGCTTTGATTTCAGAATGTGATTCATTTCATTTAAAATATTTATTGATAACTACGGACTTTAGCCATGTTGTTAACAGTTTCCTGACTCTTCTGGAATTCCTTAATTCCAGTTTCTTCTCTTATTGTCTTCTTTGGGATAATTTCTTTGTGTCAGCATACTTTGATTTGTTTCCTCTTTATATGCTTAAAATCTATCCTTTGAAAATTTCCTGTAATGTATACAATGTTTCTAGATTATATCCATCACTTTCCCCTTCCAATTTCCCCCAGAAATTCTCATAACATATCCCTCCCATTTCTATGTCCTTATTTATTTATTTATTATTTATTTATTGTTTATTTCACATACCATGTCCAATAACTGCTACCCACATGAAAGTACGTTCTCTGTCATTCACTGAGGCATGGTCACATATAAATGACCCCCACGATTAAAGATAAATGACTCTCCCTCCTCAACAGCCATTGCTTGCCAATAGCTCCTCAGCTGGGGTTGGGTCCTGGGGACCCCTCCTCCCTGCATGCTGGGGTTTAACTGGGTTGATCTTGTGTAGGTCTTGTGCAGGTAATGCGTCTAACAGCCATGCCATGTCTAGAGGGTAGCATTTCACATTTCCTCTTTGTCTCCTGGCTCTCATGTTCTTTCACCCCCCTCTTCTGGAATGTTTCCCGAGCCTGGGGGGCTGTTGGTCTAGGTGTTCTGTCTATGACTGACTACTACAGTTCTTATTCTCATCACTTGAACAGCGATGAGTCTCCACACTAACCACTACTCACTGCAAGAAGAAGCTTCTCTGACCAAATACAAATCTATGGATAGAAACACAAATATTCAGAAGGGAATGGACAGCATGAACATTTAGAAAAACAATAGCAGGTTCTCTCCTTGGGCCTATGACCTCCCTTGTCATGGGTTTTGGCCATGTTTACAGTATCAAACATTAATTCTCTCCTATTGCACAGGCCTTACAACCAATCAAGAGAGTTGTTGGTTCCCCCATAAATAGTCCTGCCACCACTGCACCATGGGGACATCTTGTCTGACCAGGCATATAGAGTTCAAAGCTGGAAAAGACCGTGGATGTCTTTTCTCCCACATCAGCCTGCACAGAGCCATCTAGCACTATGAAGGCTAGCCAGCGGGGAGAATGTTTCCTCATCATTTCAAGCTTGATTTCTCTGTGTCCTATATAATCAAAGGGTGTGTTATCTTCAGTAACAGGGTCTTACCATCCAGTTACGGTGGGCAACCAGGAGCAATGTCAATAACCTGTATGGATTTGGGTATCTCTGGGGCCTCCCTGACCAATAGCTCATAGGGAGGTAGCCTGTGCCTATCACTGAGGCTTTCATTTAATAACCCATGTCTTCTGGGAACAGCACTGTTCAACAGTGTGGTGTCCCTCTGTTCAAACTCCTTTTACATTTTATTTGTCTTATGAACTAAAGGCGTTTCATCAGGCATCTTTGAGAACATTCTCAGCTTTTGTTACCCCACCCCATCCTGTCTTTCCTCTGCTCCACAGCCTTTTTCCCCATTTAACCCTTTATCTCCCATCATCTCCCTCCCTCCTGTTCTTTTATGTTACTGTCCCTTCTTCCTAACTCCTCAGTGGACTAGAAAATAATTAATCAAAAATGATTGTTACCATACAGTTCATGCCCTTTTGATATGCTGCATATAAGACATGAGTAATCTGATTAAAACAGCAAAATATAAATAAAATGTTTTAATGTAATTGTGCATGAGAAAGACGTATCCAGTTACTGTTGTGATAAATGCTGTGTTGGAAGCGTGCTGAAGTCTGAACAATTTACCAGAGGCCATCTCCGTCCCGGGTCAGGGTAAGAATGACCAACGTCATTAGGTACTGTGGTCACCTGGTCACCATGGAGATGATGAGTCAGGCCCCTCAGACATCCTGTATGCTTTGCTCGGGCTCTGTTTCCTGTCAACTCAAGCAGCACCATGCTGCTGACACTCCTCAGCCTGGTGTGTCCCTGTGAGTCCTGCTGGGAATGAAGGGTGTGGGACACAAGGGTGGAAATATCAGCTTGGGAATCAGGCTCAGCCCACAGCAGGTCACCCAGATTCCACAGAGTGACTGCACACTGTGAGCTCAGCTCTCTTCGCCCACCAGGCTCTGGCTGCTGAAACTCACAGCCTGGAAGGGGCAGAAAAGACTGACTTTGTAAAGATAATGGATCATCTAACAGGAGACTTTATTTCCAGGGTTCTTTCTAGTCCAGAGGACCCGGGGGCAAGTGGGTGAGTCTATCCATAAACCTTGAGTTACCATCCGCTCCAAATAGATGTGTTTTATTCTAACAGCACAGCGCATTGTACAGGGTGGGCCAACTATGAGGAGCCTTGCAGGTGACACTTATGAACTGGACAAGACAGGAACCCTGCCAGCCTGGCTCCTAATTCTGTCCCAGAAACTCAAAACTCCTGTAATTCTGTATTCTACTTTGATTGTTTCTCTTTTTTTCACTATTATGATTTGATAATTTATTTTTGATGTATTAACATTTTTAATTACATTTATTTATTGATAGTGTGTATTTGGGGGGAATAACATGTGTCATGGGATATGTGTGAAGACAGCTTGTGGGAGTCAGTTTTCTCCTTCTAACATGTGGGTTTGGCAGATCTCCAGGCTTGGCAGCACATGTCTTTACATTTTGAGCTGTCTTGCCAGCCCTGATTAGATAATTTTTAAAATTAAAATTAATTTTACTTTTATTGGTATTTTTTAATGTATATTTTTATTGAATTTTTGTGCATGTCATACAATTTGTCTTGATCATATTTAGGTCCTCTCAGTTAACAGCAACCCCTCCATGGCCTATCCATGGGATTTCATGTATTCTATCATACATATCAAAGCTCACTGAGTCAAGTTTGTGTACCCAGATGTCCCTTAGTGTGAGTTCATCCACTAGAGTCTAGTCAGCCTATCTAGAGCCACTCCCTTAAAGAAAACCAACTATGCATCACCTAGCAGTCAACAATCAGCAAGGTTGGGGCCTCTTGCCCATTCCCCCAATTCTATGCTGGGTTTTTGTCTGATTGAGTTTGCATGGGTCTTGTGCATGCTGTCACCATTGCTGTAAGTTCATATTAGCAAGTTCCTAGAAGCCTGGAAGACTCAGTTTCCTTATGGTCATGCGCCCCTCCTGGCTCTTTCATGCTTTCTGTCCCCCTTTCCACAATGGCCCATGAACCTTGGGTGAGTGAGGTTAAATACAGGAGTCCTATTCAGGGACACACATTTTAAAGTCTCTTTGTTCGCTTTTTCTTTCCTTCCTTCTTTTTTTATTGAGTTTTTGCACATTTAATATAATAACTCTTAATCAACTTTAGACCCTCTTACCTTCCCCATCTACCATAGCCGCCCCACCCCCCACACTGGATTTCATGTATTCTGTCATATATGTTAAATCTTGTCCAGTCCACTGGAGTCTAGTCAGCCTATCTAGAGTCACTCCCTTAAAGAAGATCTACTCTCTCTTACCCAGCAGTAATCAGTTGCTAATAGTTCCTTGGGCTAGGGCAGGGTCTGCTGCACATTTCCCTTGTTCTAAGCTGGGTTTTTGTCTGATTGAGTTGGCATGGGTCTTGTGCATGCTGACCACTTTGTTGTAAGCTCATTTGAGAAAGTTCCCAGAGGCCTGAAAACCTCTGTTTACTTATGATTATGCACCACCCCTGGCTCTTACACTCTTTCCGCCCCTCTTCTGCAATGATCCCTGAGCCATGGGTGAGTGAGGTTTAATATAGGAGCCCTATCCAGCCCTATCCTCTGCAGTCTTGTATTCTCTACACCTTGGCCAGTTGTGACCTTCTGTGTTCATTGTACTCTTATTATATTTAGGCCCTCCCTTTTTTGGGTCTTTTTGAAACAGGGCCTCCCTGTAGCCTCAGCTGTCCTGGAACTCACTAGGTAGATCAGGCTGGCCTTGAACTCACAGAGATCTGCCTACCTCTGCCTCCTGAGTGCTGGGGTTAAAGGCGTGCACCAGTATGCCTGGCTTATTTAGGCCCTTTCATTGGTGAGAGTTCAAGAATACAAACTATTCTTTCTGCCCCCTCTTCGCCTATGTTTCATGAGCCTTAAGGGCAGAGGTTTCACTGTAGATGTGTCATTTAGGGCTGGGCATCTCTGAGACATATATTCTCTGTGTGTGACCAGTTGTGGAACTTTGCAGTAGCCTCCATCTGTTGGACAAAGAAGGTTCTTTGATAAGTGGTGTATGGTATGGTTGTCTGTAAATATAAGGACCCATATTTAGTATACAGGATTTCATTTGCCTGGAGGTATGACGAGATAGGGTTTTCTCTAGGATCCATGACTTTGTCAACCTTCTGTATTTGGCTATGTATACACTGCTATTCATGAGCTTCCTTCCACTGAGAGGACTTTAAGTTCAATTAGATAGCCATTGATCACCCTCAGGATAAAAGGACCATTACTGCACCAGTGTAATTTACTGCGCTGGTCACTGTTGTGCTTATGGGTTCTAAAGCTTGAGTTGGACCATTGATTGATTTTCTCCCTTAGCAGCTTGCACCAGTATCCTCTAGAACTATGAGAGTTAGTTCTTTTTAGTTTCTTAAGAGTTCTCTACACTGCTTTCCATAGTGGTTGCATGAGTTTGCATTCCCACCAGCAGTGAATGAGTGTTCCCTTCTCCACATCCTCACCAGCCTTTGGTGTCATTTGTTCTCTGGATCTTAGTCAGTGTGACTGGGGTAAGATGAAATCTTAAAGTGGTTTTGATTTGCATTTCCATAATTACTAAGGATGTTGAACATTTTTTAAGGTGTGTATTATCCATTTTTATGTCTTCTTTTGAGAACTCTCTGTTTAGATCCATAACCCATCTTTTAATTGGGTCATTTGTTTTCTTTTTCTGTATTTTTTATTTGGCTTTTGTAATTTTGTAATTTCATACTAACCCCTCCCACGCAGAAACTCGAGCTGGAGGCTCTCTGCATATGCAGCACCACGCAGGACTGGGAAGGGAGGGGCAGTGTGTCCAGGAGACTCATTCTCCCCCGTCCTACTGTGGTCCTGGGGTATTTCAGTCTCCCCCCATGTTCTAGAATCTTCGCTATGATGTTCCTGTACTTGCTGGGTTTCTGGAGGAAGTGACGGCGATGCCAGGGAACCTCTTTCCCACGCTCTTGGTGACCTCATTCCCTAGCTTTCACATACACCTTGTCCTGTGTTCACATAATCTGACTTGTTTTAGGTCACAACTTTTACAGGATTATATCTAACCCCTTGTTTGGTTCCGACTCAAAAATCTCAGCTGAAATATTTCACTGTCGGAAGATACACCATATGCACCTGACAGGAAGCAAATCTTGTAATCTTTGGCTCCCTTGATTTTAAATATAATTATTTTTATCATATGTTTATGAGTGCTTTGCCTGCATGCATGCACGGCCCATGGAGGTCAGAAGAGAGAGGGCAAATCCCCTAGAACTGAAGCTAGAGGCAGTTGTGAGCTGCAATGTGGGTTCTCTGAGCCAAACCCAGGTCCTCTGCTGAGGCCCTTCTCCGGACCTGTACCCTTGATTTTAAAAGGAGCCATAGAAACACAGTGAGAAAGGGCAGACCCTGAGCTCAGGGCTGCAGAGGCCGAATCTCACGTTTTCCTCTCTGTGCCTCGCTGTTCTGCAGGAAGGAGTGGCAAGCTCTCACTGCTTGTCTGGCAGTGCCTTGTTGTTCCTCAAGAAAACCCCATGGCTCTGTATTGCCGCTCTCAGTTTGGCTCTTGTTCATTCAAGCTCTACAGGATGGATGGTACTCATGTCCCTGGACTCCAGGACAGAGTATTCCAGAAGATCATCCACCTGGGACCTGGGACCCCAGCACACGGGGGTGGGGGGGTACCTACAGATGCGACAATGCTAACATTCACTCACCTGGTGACTTTTCAGCGCACAGTGACCCTCGTGATCATAGTTTCAGGTCAGATCATGCTCAGTGTGGTAAGAAATTCCTCTGATTTTCCCAGCCCCAGAGTTTTCTGGAAGATGTGTTATTCATGGTCCAATTAGAACAGGAGTGTCTCTAAATAATTTAGGGAAAGGAAGATTCAAAACAGGAAATTGATGGGCAGAAAAATGGTCTCCCCAAGACATCCACATTCCAGTCCCTGGAGCTTGTATGTTACATGTCAAGAGGAAATTAGGGTTGAAGATGGAATTAAGTTTGTTTCCTATTATCCTTGAGATGAGGCGACAATCTGGATTATCCTGGGTCTATAGAATCACGGAGTCCATGTGAGAAAATAAAGAGGAAGAGGTTGAGGGCCAGAGCAAAGCAGTGTAGGAGAAACTTTTTCTTTTTTTTTCTTTGTAGTTTTTATTTTCTTAAGAACTTGAAAAAATTTTAAGATCTTATTTTTATTTTATGTATGCGTGTTTGCCTCCAAGTATGCAAATATATATGTGCACCATGTTTGTGCCCGGTGCCTGTGGAAGCCAGAAGAGGGTGTTGGATCCCATGGAACTGGAGTTAGAAAAGCTTGTGAACCACCATGTAGGTGCTGGGAACGCAGCCTGGGTCCTCTGCAAGAGCCACACATTCTCTTAACTGCGGAGCCATCTCTTCAGCACCACTCCCCACCCTGTTTTTGCTAAAGGGTCTCACTATGTAGACCAGGGTGACCTCAGACTCATAGGAATTTGCCTGCCTTGGCCTCCAGAGTGCTGGGACTAAAGGCGTGTGCCACCATGTCCTGGTTTGTTTCTTCATTGCTTGGACAAAACACTCTGACCACTACCAACCTGGGGAGGAAAGGGTTTATTTATCTTATATCTCCCGGGTCACAGCTCATCAGGGAGCCCAAGGTAGGAACTCAGGGCAGGACTCTGGAAGCAGGAGCTGGAGCACAGGCCATGGAGGAATGCTGCTTACTGGCTTGCTCCCGCAGCCCCTGCTCAATCTGCTTTCTTATGCAACACAGGCCCACCTGCCCAGGGGTGGCACCACCCACAGTGGGCTGGGCCCTCCCACATCACTCATCAAGAAGATGCCCTTCAGACATGGCCACAGGCCAGTCCAATAGAGGCAATTCCCCAATTGAGACTCCCTCAACCCAGGTGTGTCAAGTTGACACTAAAGCTATCCAGCACACACCATATCTGGCTGAAAGTTTTAAAATTATGAACTCATTCTAAATTCACATAAGTCTCATCAGGTCTTCTTATTTTTGAGTTGATACTTTCCAAGAGATGCACCCATTTCATTGTTTATTGATAATTTTTTAAAACTACATGTTGTTGCACTAACTTTTCTCCTTCCCACTCTCTGACCCACCCTCACTTTCTTCAGGGTCTTTTGCTCAAAGGAATGGACACCCCACACCCAGCGCCCCAGTGCCCGGCGTTCCTTACTGAGCAGTGTTCCCTGTGAGGTCCCTGGAGCCCCACGGGACAGGCTGACTCACCCTGCTCCTGTTCCCTGCTTCCAAAATAGCACCAGCTCCTCCCTTTGAGAAACTCTAATGCTGCTCTGAAGATCGAAGGGTCCAACAACCAAGGAATGCAGGAGGATTCTAGAAGTTTGAAAACAGAAAGAAATAGATTCTTCCCTAGAGGCTTCATCAGGACACCTGATTTCTGCCACTAGGACTTGTTTCAGAATTTTGCAGACAAATCCGATTTCTGCGGACACCTGATTTCTGCCACTGGGACTTGTTTCAGAATTTTTGGTCTCCAGTATACCTGTGGTCTTTTTAAGCCTCACACTTGTGACAATTTGTTACAATAGCAGCTGCAAACCAATAGAGGAATCCATGTGAAGGACAAATTATGACGTCTGTGAAGGGAAGGATAGGATGTCCTGGGGTCAGTAAGGCCAGGATGTTGCTGCCACCACCCGACTGGGAGGGGTCAATGCTCCAGGTTTAGTGTCAGGGCTGCTTGATGGAACCTTGGTCTATGGAGAAGGCTCAGACACTGTGTCCTTCTCCAGAATCAGGAGAGGTGGACTTTGGAGTGTTCCCTATCATCTTTCTTACTACTAATTCTCTTACCCTGCCAGGAATTCCACTTTGCCAAGAATATCTTGAAATGGACTCATAAGAGGGCCTGAATTCATCCTGTCATGCGATCTGCTCTTCCACACCTTAGCATGGGACAAAGAGAGCTCGGTAGACAGGTGCAACAGACACATGCTCAGGACAAGCCCCATGGTAAGGATTTGTCGTTGCTACAGACAGAGGAAGAGGAAAAGGCAGAGAAACACAGCAGGGTCTGTGTGCAGAGGTGAGTAGACAGAAAAGACGTTGGATGTAGAGAACAGACTGGGGGAGGAAACCTGAGCTATTTCAGGGCCCAGGGAAAGGAATAAGAAAGGGTGACTCCCATGCTCAATACCTCTCTGTTCTCAGGAGTCTACAGAAAGCCCTCCCTCTCGGCCCTACCAGTTCCAGTGGTGAAATCAGGAGGGAAGGTGACCCTGCAGTGTCGCTCAGAGATCTCGTTTCAGACCGTCATTGTGGTTCTACATGGACAGGGAGTTAAGAAGGACTCTACTAATCTTGTTGGGGAACCTCATCATGGGGGTTCCCAGGACAACATGTCCCTTAGTCCTAAGGACACTGGCCCATGTTGGGAACTACACATGCTACAGTGCTTTCAGTAATCATATGTATGAGTGGTCAGATCCCAGCAACACTGTTGACATCAAGATCACAGGTGAGTGTCCATACCTGGTCCTCTCCCTCTTGAGGTGCAGATCAGGTACACTAGGGTGTGGAAGCTCTGTCAGGTCACAGGAAAGATGAGTGTGGGGAACCTATGGAAAGAGGGAACCCTGGTGAGCATTTTACTGACAAGGACAATGAAAAGGCAGATACAGGACAGTCCTTCCAGGGTTAGTCCAGGGAGCAAGTGGGTGAGTCTATCCACAGACCTTGGGTTACTGTCTACCCCAAATAGATGGGCTTTATTCTAACAGGGCAGCTGGGGGCACAGGGCTTGAACTGGTGGGTCAACTCTGAGAAGCCTTCAGGTGAGCTGTATGAACTGGATGGGAAGGAGCCCTGCAAATCTGGTTCCTAATTCTATTTTCATTCTAGTTCCTATTTCTCTTTTCACTATGACTAGATAATTAATTTTTTACTCAATTAAAAATTTCATTTATTCTCTCTCTCTCTCTCTCTCTCTCTCTCTCTCTCGTGTCCTGGAACAGGTGTGGAAGTTAGAGAGAGTCAGTTCTCTCCTTCTACTATGTGGGTCTGGGGACCAAACTATGGTCTTCAGGCTTGGCAGAAAGCACTTTGGGCAGAGAGCCAACTTGCCAGCCCTTATTAGATAATATTAGCTGTCAGTTCTAAGCCCACTGATTCTTCCATTTGACTAGAAACTGAAAGCTACAGCAGCTGTCTATCCATTTTCCATTCAGTAATCCACTGACTGTATTCTTTATCTGTGAGAGACTTTGTTTGCTTCTTTCTTAAACTTCTCATGTTCTTTAATAATTTATTTCCAAGCTTCATTGAATTTTCTGCACCTTCTCACAGTTCTCTGACTTGGTTAAAAGGATTGTTCTAGAATCTCTGTCAGATGCTCTGGAGCTGTGCTGTTCCTCCCTCACAGTTCTCTGACTTGGTTAAAAGGATTGTTCTAGAATCTCTGTCAGATGCTCTGGAGCTGTATGTTCTTCCTTCCGGTCTGTTCCTGGAACTTCCTTGGTTTCGTTTGCTGCATTTTTACTTCCCTGATTGACACAGCTTGTGTTCTTACACTGACTCCTGCACATTTGAACGACTGCCACCTTTTCCATCGTGTCCAGGACTTCATTGGTGGTGATGGACTTTTACTGTTTAGTCTAAGGTGAGATTATAGATGGGACAACTGGTTGGAATTTTGAATAGGCAGACCTGTTTCTTTTCTGTCATGTGGCCGCTTCAGTGAGGGGATTCAGAACGACTACCGGACTGTATGAATTGGCCATCATGAGCCCAAACCCATGTCATCTCCAAGTGGCCAAGTGGTCAGCTATGCTGTACTTTCAAAGTCTCCAATGAACATCTTCTGCAAAGGGGCCCCAGAATGATGCGGAAGCCAAGGGTATGCCTATAGCTAAGCCCTCCCTCTGCAGAAGCATGATCTGGGGTCCCTCTGTGTATGTAGCACTGTGCAGGACTGAGGAGTGACAGTGTGTCCAGAAGACTCACTATTCCTCCTGTCCTGCTCTGGTTTTCTTAGTTCTGTGGTCCTGTGGGTGTCTAGACTCACTCCATGTTCTGCAGTCTTCACTGTGATGTTCCTGTACTTCCTGTTTCCTGGAGGAAGTGATGATGAAACAGGGAACCTCCATCCCCCTCTCCTGATAACTTAATTCCTAGCTCATTCGCGTACATCTTGCCCTCTGTTCATGTAGTGTGGGTTGTTTTAGGTCACTGCACAGACAAGCTTATTTCTAATCCCTCAAAAATCTTGGCTGAACTATTTCATTGTTGCCATGTGGGTGCTATAAACCAAACCCAAGTCATTGCAGACAGTACAGTAACTGCTGAGCCCTCTCTCCAGCCCTGCATCCTGGATTGTAAAAGAATCCTTAGAAACAGTGAGGAGGAGACCCCTGAGCACAGGGATGGAGGGAGGACCTCATGTTTTTCTCTCTGTGCCTCATTCTTCTCCAGGAAATCATGACAAGCCCTCGCTGTCGGCCTGGCCAAGCCCTGTTGTTCCTCAAGGAAGCCATGTGGAACTTTGCTGTGGTTCTCATAAGGAATCTGCAGTATTCAAGCTGTATCTGTGACCACGGCATGTGGAGGAACCTACAGATGTTACCAATCTAACCTTCACCCCCCTGGTGAACTCTCAGCACACGGTGACCCTCTGTTGATCATAATTTCAGGTCACATCAGGTTCAGAGTAGCAATTATTTCCTTCAAACTTCCAGTCCCAGAGTTCTGGAAGGAATGTCAGTTATTGTCTATTCAGAGCAAAGGGACTGTGTCCAAGTAATTTAGGTAAAGGAGTATTTGACTTAGGGAATTTGTAGACAGAAAGAAAATTATCCCACACCCCAGAGCCCATGAGTGCGTATGTTACTTATATGTTGAAGGAAGTTAAGAATTTAAGATGGGAGTCAGGTTGTTTTCAGTTAACCTTGAGATGAGGGATCTATCCTGGATTATCCGTGTTGGGTCTGTAGAAAAACAAGAGTCCATGCGAGAAAATGAGGAGGGGAGTGCGGGTCAGAGCAAAGCAGCATGAGAAAAACACCCCATGGCTAGCTCTGAAAAAGGAAGTTCTATGAGCCAATGAAGAAAGAAAACTCTACAATCAGGAAGATTTAGCCCAGTTCCCTCCACTGGAACAATATCCTGAAGACAATCTATGTAATTTATGCTATTGGGATTTGTTCCAGAATTTGATCCCCAGAAGAGCCGTGTTCTTTTAAAGCATCAAATTTGTGGTTATTTATTATAATAGCTATTAGAAACTAATATAGGATCCCCATAAGGACAAATTGAGAAGCCAGACAAGTGTACCTCTCACCATTCATCAAAGAAGATTGTTTTTGCATCAGATGCAGATTACTAAAAAGCTTCACAAGTGGTCACACACAGAGAATAAGTGTCTGTGAGACCAGCTCTACGTGACGTATCTACAAGGCATCCTCTACACCTAAGGCTCAGGGAGCCTAGAGAGAATACTGCCGCATCTCTGAATGCTTATCAGAGAAGCTTCCTCATGCAGCAGAAGGTTATTAACTCCGAAAAACACAACTGGTCAAAGTGCAGAGAATAAGAGGCTTCAGAGTACTTGTCCCTGAATAGAACACCTGTACCAAACACCTGCCATCCAAGGTTTAGGAACCAATGCCAAAGAGGGGTGAAAGATTGTAAGAGAGAGAAGAGGTAGATGAATCCAAGAAAAAAATTTCCTGATGGGGCCAATGCTCCTGATTCAGGAATGAACTATTGAACCTTGGTCCCTGGAGAAGACCCAAACACTGTGTCCTTCTCTTTAATAGGGAGGGGTGGACACTGGGAAGCTTCCTATCAATATTACCGGTAATTCTTTGCTCAAAATAGCATGAATGGACTCCTAAGAGGGCCTGAAGTGCGTCCTGCGATGCGATCTGCTCCTCCACACCATAGAATGGGACAAAGAGAGCTCGGTAGACAGGTGCAACAGACACATGCTCAGGACAAGCCCCATGGTAAGGACTTGTCGTTGCTAGAGACAGAGGAAGAGGAAAAGACAGAGAAACACGGCAGGGTCTGTGTGCAGAGGTGTGTAGACACAGAAAGGGACATAACTAACAGGAGTGAATGGGGAGAGAGAAAGAGAGAGGAGAGAGAGAGAATAGAAGAAGGGAGAGTGAATCGCCCTCAGGAGTGAAGGACTTGTGGATAGGAATTTCCCCTCTAACTGTCTCTACTTTTCCAGGTATATACAAGAAACCATCTCTCTCAGCCCAGCAAGGCCCTGTGGTGATGTCAAGAGAGAACGTGACCTTGTCCTATAGCTCTGACCACCAGTTTCACAGGTTCTATGTGTCCAGGGATGGGCTGCCTCAGGGATGGGGACTCCCTGCGATGTACAGTCAAAATGGTACATTCCAGGCCAACTTCCCTCTGGATCCTGTGATGCAGGCAGAGACCTATAGATGCTATGGCTCTTTCAATGACTCTCCCCATGAGTGGTCACACCCAAGTGACCCTCTGCACCTTTCTGTCACAGGTGAGAAATCCTCATATATGTCCCATGTCTTATGACCCAAACTAAGTTCTAGAGTCATGTCTGAGAACCATCCTAGTGATGTTGGAGAGGAAGAAACATAGCCAAATATAAAGAGTAGGAGAGGTAGATTATGAGAGATGGTGTCATTGTGTAGAATGGTAGATGGGGATTTCCCTTAAACATACCTTCTGATCTTCCCCACACAGTGGCATCTGTGTATTCAGGCAGATGGAGAAAAGGGTCAGGACAGATGCACAGGACAGTGAGGCTGGGATCAATGTGTGGACATCATATATGGCTCAGTCCTCTTGACCCATCACACACAAAGATCTCCCCACAGCTTTCCTATAACCTTTTTATGCCTTGACATCTGAGGAGGAGAGTCATCTGAGGAGGGTGTCATCTTTTCTAAAGACTCTGGAAGGGCATCCTAGGGCTCCCAAGGCTCAACACTAGGCAGTGAAAAGAGTGTTGGCTACTGACCAAACGACCCTAAAGAGAACTCACACAGCCTCACTGCTCACCTCTCTGTCCTCTTCTCTAGTAAACTCTTCAATCAATTGCCCTTCATGCACAGAGCTAGACTTCAAATCTGATAAGTATAGGATCCTTTGTTTCTACTGTGAAAACCTAAGGACCAACAAGCCTCAGGTTCACCTGTTGGCTCAGTTGCCTCACAGCTCTGACATCTTAATGGTTTCATCGTCTTTCCATTATTCTCAAACTCTCCAATAGGAAAATCTGGTCTTTTAGCTTTCATCTGGGACCTCCTCCAAGTTAACAAGAGAGCAAATCAGACTCACTTCCCACAAACAATTCAGTGCTCACTGTAGCTCTATTTCTAATGGAGAAGAGATGAGGGCACAGAAACAGGAAGGAAGCAGGTGGAGAAGTATTACAGAAACCCTACTCTCCATGGAATGAGCTCTACGTGCTAGGCTGCAGCCCTGGTGTGCTCAGCGGCTAGGAACTGTGTAGTAAGAGCAAATCAAGTTCATGCACATACAAAGCACACTCAGTTACCCTCCTCTTTCCACTGCTGTTCTAGATGCTGGGCATACAACGTGTGTCAGTTTCTTGTTGTTGATAAACAAATTCCCAGTAGCTTAGTGGGTTCAAACACAGAATGTTAATGATTATTTTACAGATCTGTAGGTAGGAAGTCAGAAATAATTCTTAATTTTTTGATTTGTTTATTTTTATTTTATGGATATGAGTGTTTTGCCTGCATATATGTAAGTGCACTCATGTTGTGCAACGCCTGTGGAGGTCAGAAGAGGCCATCTGATCCTCTGGAATAGGAGTTATAGATGGTTGTTAGCTACCTTGTGGGTTCTGGGAATCAAACCCTGGTCCTTTGGAAGAGCAGTCAGTGCTCTTAACTGCTGAGTTATTTCTTCAGTCCCCAGAAATAAATTTTAATTGACCCAAATCAAACTGCCAGTAAGCTGTGGTCCTTGATATAATTCCTATTTCCAGATTCTAGAGACTCTCACATTCCTCTGATCAGGTTGTTGGCTTTGAAAGCCAACAGTCAGTGACCAGATTTTCTCACATCACATTACTCATACACCTTCCTTAATCACATCTCTTCCTGTGACTTGCCCTTTTTCTTTGATGGAACTGAATTATACCGGACCTGTTCAGGTAACCTATAGTTATCTCATATTTTAATGTTAAAGAATTAACAACTAACTCGGCCTGCAAACTTAAATCCTGATTTTCATGTGCTGTAATGTCTATAATTAGTGTGGGGCTCATAGCATGAACAAAGGGGCTTTTTTCCCACAACAGGTAGTAATTGGACTCTAGCCTTGGGAAACTGATATCACAGTGTGGTTAACCAGGAAGACAAAAAATGAATGCAGGATGGATGGATGCGAGGATGGCTGGGTGAATGGATGGATGGCTGGGTGAATGGATGGATGGATGGGGTGGATGGATGGATGAGTGAATGGATGGATGGATGGGGTGGATGGATAGATGGGTGAATGGATGTATGGATGGGTGAATGGATGGGTGAATGGATGGATGGATGGGGTGGATGGATGGATAGATGGGTGAATGGATGGATGGACAGGTGAATGGATTGATGGATGGATGCATGGGTGAATGGATGGATGGATGGTGAATGGATGGATGGGTGGATGGATGGATGGTGAAAGGATTGATTGGTGGATGGATGGATGGATGGGTGAATGGATGAATGAGTGGGTGAATGGGTGGATGGGTGGGTGAATGGATGGATGGTGGGTGAATGGATGGATGGACAGGTGAATGGATTGATAGGTGGATGGATGCATGGGTGAATGGATGGATGGATGGTGAATGGATGGATGGGTGGATGGATGGATGGTGAATGGATGGATGGGTGGATGGATGGATGGATGGGTGAATGGATGAATGGGTGGGTGAATGGATGGATGGGTGGGTGAATGGGTGGATGTGTGGGTGAATGGATGGATGGGTGGGTGAAGGGATGGATGGATAGATGGGTGGATGGATGGATGGGTGGATGGATGGATGGATGGTTGAATGGATGGATGGGTAGGTGAATGAATGGATGGATTGGTGTATGGAGGATGAATGAATGTGTGCATTGATGTATGCATGCTTGAAGGATGAGTGGGTGGATAAATTGATGGAGAGATGGATCGGATGCATTATTGTGAAGCAACTACATGAAATTTTAATAAAGTGATCTTGCTTATTGGACATTTTACCAGAGAATTTCTCGGTGATCAGATAATATCTGTAGCTTTGATGATGAAACAAACTCAACCCATGAAGATCCATGTGGGAACATCCCAAACAGAACTCTCAGTCATGAAGGCATAGTGAGAATAATCTTCAGTTCACAGAAGAGACTATGTCCAAAGTTTTTGGAGAGAGAGAGAGAGAGAGAGAGAGAGAGAGAGAGAGAGAGAGGACAGATGACATCAGGGACTAAGAAGAAGGAATCTGTGCTTCATGTTGGCTTCCATCAGGAGTTATGTCTTATGTCAGGGATTACTGGGACTCCACATATGATGAACAGTTAGTGATATAGAACAAGTGGCTTTCCATCACATAATTGGAAGATCAGAGACCCTGAAAGAGGTCACGACCACACAGGGACTTAGCAAATGAATAAAGTGGATGGAAATGAGACACGTTCTTGAAGCAGAATCACTTCAAGGAAGGTCCACCTGGGTCTGACTGCTGCAAGTGACTTGATGTTGACATTGATTACTTTCTGAGGTTTATTTTAAGTACATTTATGCCGGTGCCAGCCGGCCAAAATGGACAGTACCTGAAAGGGGGAGTGAGGATTGAAAGAAAGGAAAGGAGACAGAAAAGATGCTTCTTGGGAGGGCTCACAGTCAATACTGCCAGCCTCGGTTTATTTCAGTACTGTCTTTTTATAGAGAAGAACTCAATTAGTTACAATTGCTGTATTTCCCCACCTGTATCTGAGGGTCAGGGAGCGGTCAGATCAAAGGCTTCTTGGATCCTTTTGTTTACCACTAATGCCTCAAGGTCAGGTATTGTGAGGCTCTCCAGAAAACTCCTTCCTCCTGAATGGGCAGGTTAAGTACTGGTTTGCATGACACAAGCTCAGTAAACGAGGCTGCCAACAGCTCAATGATTAGTGGCTCCTGACACATTTATATCCATACTTGATATGAAAAAGAAAAGTTATGGAGTAGAAGGGTTGTAAGTGAAAGGGCACAGCTCATCTCCTAGACAACAAAGGCATCCACATCATCCTCATTCTACCTCTGTGAGATGACCGCATCTGTCTTGCATCATATCCACATTAGAAGTAACCTAAAACAACTTCCTCTTATTGCTGTGTACTGGTGAGGTCAGACAGGACGTTCAGTTGCATCCTGTCTTCCAACACATGTTCAGGACTACAGAAGAACAGTAGACATGTTAGAAACTTGATACCTCCAGTTAATCTCTGAATCCAAAACCTTCACCTCTATCAAACCTCTGTTCCAATACAGGTTGGGTATCTCTTATCCAAAATACTGGGAATGCCAGTGTTTCAAATTTGGATTAGAGGCCTTTGGAATATTTGCACATGTATAATGGGACATTTTGGGGATGGGACAGAAGTCTAAACATGAAATTCACCAATGATTTACATACACCTCATGCACATAGGCTGAAGGTCATTTATGCAATAATTATAATAATTATAATTTCATGCTGTATGTTTATTGTGGCATCGTGTCCATGCTCGAAAAGAAGTGTGGGATACTACACCTCACATTTTGCATTTTTGGATCAGGAGAGTTCAGATGCTAGGGAGGAAGCTTTCAGGTAAGTAACAACTTGATCTCTACATGCTCTGTGATGCATATATAAGGTGTTTTCAGCAACAGGGTCTTATCATCAGGTTCTGTAAGGTAGCCAAGAACACTGGTATACCCTGTAATATTTGCGGGTCTATAGGACCTCATTGGCCAACATGCCCAAAAAAGGTAAACCATTCCTGGCACTAGGCTATTTATTTGTTAGACTGTGGTGCTCTACCCCTCACTGAAGATCCATTGACAGTTGATACCTTCTGCAATAGGAGAGTCAGTTTCTTTAAGAGTGTGGCCCTGGGAAGGTCGGCCATGCTACAGTGGATGGACACACACCTAAGAGTATATTATCAGCAGAAACTGGACTTGATAGGTTTAAAAATAGAAAGGACAAGAAATTGGGTGGGTAGGGAAAGGAGGGGTGGACCTGGGAGGAGCTGTTCAAAATACACTGCGTGAAATTGTCAAAGAAGTAATAGAAACAGTGAAACAAGATGGAGAGATTGTTCAGTGGTGAAGAGCACTGGCTGCCCTTGCAGAGGCCCAGGTTCAAGTCCCAGCATCCACATGACAGCTAACAACCGTCCATAACTTCTGACCTCCATGGGCATTGCACAACATGGGTGCACTTACATATATACAGGCAATACACTCATATACATAAAATAAAAAAATAGAAAAAGCTTTTTAAAAAACAGGAAAAGGAAAGAATGCTTACCCTATGCAGTGATCTGGGGGAGGTGTCCATATTCACCTGAGTGGGTTCAGATCATCACTTGGTGCTTCTTCCTGGCTGGCTTCCTCCTAATTCAGAGAAGAACTGGCCTTGCTGGGTAGGGAATAAGAAGCAGTTACGTCCAACAATAGCTGACAGAGGGGGAATATCCTTTCCCTCTGCTTCCCAGGCAGAACTTTGCACTGAGATCTGCCTTACCAGGCCACCAGATGCAACACTTCATACTGCAGCCTGGGGCCCGGTGGCTTGACGTCATTTCCTGACTGTGTGCCAAGACAGCTCCATTTCACTGGTTTTTCATTGTGTGAGAATTTCATACATGCATACAATGCATTTTTATCTTTTCTTTGTTTTTACTGATTTTTTGTGTATTTCATACAGAACACCTCAATCAATCTTAATCATCTTTTTACCCCCATCCCCACCAACACCCCCCCATAGCCCCCCAGTGTCAGCACACACAAGTCCCTTGCAAACTCAGGCATAAGAACTCAGGCACAAGAACTCAGGCACAAAAACCCAGCATAGAACTGGGGAAATGAACAGCAGACCCCAATCTTATCTGAAGAAATATTGGCAACTAATTGCTGCTAGGTGAAGAAGAGTTATTCTTCCTAAAAGAAGGGACTCTAGATAGGCTGACTAGATTCAGCAGATGGACTTGCACTGGGAGCATTTGGGAACACTGGCATTTTTTATCTTGTATTTTATTTTTTGAGAATTTCATACACGAGTTCTGCATTTACACCATTTTTCTATCCCTCCCTCTCCCACCTCCACCTCTTCCAAATTACGGCCTCCTCGCCCAAATTTCCTGATCATATCTACCTCTGTTTTCCTTCCCTACAGGTTTTCCCCACCCCTCAAATTTCCCCTCAATTTCATGTGCCTTTTTTTAAAACCTACTGAGCTCACGTCTTCCCTTTTATCAGAGAATTTAATGTGTTTTTTCGAGGGTACCATGGATGAAGAGATGCTAAGCAGATTCTTTAAGCATTGATATCAATCTCAGGTTAAGACTCTGAAGATAGGACCTTTACCTTCTGTCATGGAGGTTTGTTTCACTTGTGGAAGTCTGGTGAGATGGAATACTCACATCAAGTCACATGAAATAGGTTTGTCACTTAGGAATGCAGAACTCCTGGTGAATCAGTCTCCCAAGGCTTTTTGAAACCTTCAGAGCTTAGATGGAGTTACATCAGTGCTGTTCTCCTCCCTTGCCCAGCCCCGCACATCACCTCAGAGAATCTGAAAAGCTGGGCACATTGTTTTTCTCCTTGGAACCATAGGGACTTTTAGGTTAAAATATTGTAAGATGTATTGTTCTAGTATGGAAACAGGCATCAGAAAGTTCCCATGCTTCCCAACACACTTCATTCCCAGCACATGCCCCATCTATTCTTAGAACTGCGTGTGAGGGAAAGCAGGAGATCTGGTCACCTGCCATCCAGAGATGTGCCCTAAAGTGATACTGTGTGTAGCTGTCTAGAAAACCATAAACAGTAGTCAATCAATGACAGTAACATGTTTACAGTGTCACAGGGTGATGTAATCTGTGGAACCTCCATGATGCATTTAGTCTGTCAGAAACTAGAATGTCATTATGTAGTATGTCAATGTATTTTGTCAAGGATTTTGCACTGATGTATATGAGAGATATTGTTCTATAGATGGTTTTCATTTAACTTCTTTGTCTGGTTTGGGTATTTGGATAAGGCTGGCCTCCTAGCATGAGTTAGGCAGGTTCCATACTGCTGGACTTGTGTGTCCAGCTGTCTCAGTGGGTTCTACCCTGATCTCCACATAGAAGCTTCCAGGAGGTGTAAAGGCCAGGAGGTGGGTGACCCCTCTCTTCTCTCCATCCTCCCCCCTCCATCCTCCCCCTCTCTGTCCCCATGTGCAGGGCACCCTTGTTCTGTCATAGCTTCATCGTGTCTGTGAGGCTCATACCCGACTCCACAGAGGAAGGGGACATTTTATGGTCCTGGTCTCTGAGGTCTGAGCAGGAATTACAGACTCTGGAGCTCTGACCATCACTACCTTAGGAGGTCAGCATCTAGGGACACACTGGCATCTACATAGACACAAGTTCCTGGAATTCCTTACTACATGCTCAGCTTGTGGCCCCAGGAAGCCCTGCGGTATGAGAATGGAGGGGGTCACAAGGGAAGAGCTGGCAAACTCATCTTTTCTGGGTCAGCGCTGACCCAACTTCACATCTCTTTGGTACCTTCACAAGACTTCAAATTGTGTTGCTCAAAACTATGAGGGGGAGGCAGGGAGATCCCAAAAGGAACCAGGCGATGAAAGGCTGAACGAGCAGGGGACTCAGCCCCTCACTCCCACCCCCAACCCCAGAAAGCTCAGCTTCTCCCTAGACAGTCAGATCAAGGAACTCCAGGAAGCAGATAGGGGCAGTGGCTGCACAGGGTTCCAACCACTGTCCATAGGGAACGTAATCTTGCATTGACGTGAGTAGACAACAGCTGGTCCTAAAGTCTCAATGCAGTCTCCTAAAGCAGAAGAGCGGTTTGACGCCAGTTTACTACTAAGCATGTGGGATACAAGACATCACTGCCCTTGACCTCAATCTTGCAGTTAAGCCTGATCCAAGGCAAATCTGAATTTTCTGGCTTGTCCTCCGTCCACTGTCCTTTTGCTCACATTGAAGCCTTGACATGTGAATGAGAATTCTCACAATGCTGGGCTGAAGCGACATAGCCGTAGGTGATGCAGTACTGGGGCATTCAGAATGGAGGGACAGTCAGACAAACTACCCAGGATGCCAGAGTCAACCCAAAAGGAGAGAATCTACAGTGGCACTTTTGCACATGGGGGAGCCTTTGATGATATGAAGTCCCCATACACAGTCAGTTGGAACTGTGTAACGTGGATGTGGTCAAGGACACAGGTTGTAGATATTAGAAAGTAGCTGCTATTTCAGGAGTCCTGGAAGGGTTCCATCCATCCATCAGTGACTCTTTTATGTGACAGACCAGCCCAGACCAGAGCAGTTCGGTCCGATGGGAACAGGGTCCTCAAGAGAGTGGGCAAGGATTCGGCGAGTGACAGACAGACAGACACACAAGAGCTTGGTGAAGGTCTGAGTGTAATTTTTGCAGCTGCAAGGTTTGAGATATATACAGCAAAGATTGCAAAATCTCCCCAACAGAAACTGCAGAACAGCCATGCCAAGATTTACAATTCCAGAGATAAAAGCAAAACAACCCTGCCAGCCATCATGTACAGCCGAAACACACCTCCCCATCCCATCGACCTGGCACCAGACAGCAAACTCCGGCCGTGGCCTTCACTGCCAGCCTTTCCCATACTCAGGGTTCCGCTCAGCTCTGTGGTTTCAGGTCAAAATTACCTTAACCCATCACGTACTTTCAACGTTAGCTGTACCTGATATTACATTTTTAACTATTTGATAACATTCCTTGCTTATTCATAGTGGGCCATCGGGCTTCTAAGTCATTCCTTAACCCCTTAGATCCTAAAAAGTCATCCCATGTTGATTGAGTTCCTGAGAACTCTTCCTGCATACTAGGATAATTAAAAGATTTCAATAAAGACAGTGACAGCGGTGTCAAGAACACCAGGTGCTTTCCGGGCCCCCTGAAAGCCCATGATACAGTGACAGTCAGAAAGATAATAGCAAGTAAAAGCATGCCAAGTACACTGCATGTTTTTTAGCACAGCCAACTCCAAGAGGCAACCTTCCTTGAGGTTCCAGCCTCAACCCACGGAGGATCTCACCCGGGCTCCATTGGAGATGGCGTGACACTTTTACTTCTAGACTTCAGGTACCAGAACTACATGGTGTGGAATAGTGTCCACATGGGCCTGGCTGGGGTGTTCTTGCTGATCCTGGTGGTGATTCTTTGAGAAGCTTGGCATAGCCAGCACAGGTCATGACAAGAGAGAGCTCCATCATAGAAGTCAGACACCAGATGCGTAGGAGGACACCTTAAGGGCTGAGTCTCAACAAGGAGTCCATGGCTTCAGAGCCTATCCACAACCTTCTTTAGGAAGCAGCATTTCCACTCCTAGCCTCTCTCCCCACTGTCAGACACCTGTCCAAGAAGCTTCCAGGCCTATCACAGCCATCTATGGTGAGTTGCATGAGAATGTCCCTCATAGGCTCCAAGTGTTAGGACATTTTGTCCCCAGTCAGTGGCTCTGTTTTGGGAGGTTTTAGGAGATGTGGCCGTGACAGAGGATGCAGGGCATGGGGGTGCTAGGGTGGGGTGGGGGTGTTGGGCTTTGAGTTTGTCAGTCTTACCAAATTTCCAGTGGCTCTGTTTCCTGTGCCTGCGTGAGGATGTGAGGGCTCTGCTTTCTGCTCCTGCCATTTCCTGCCACCACACCACCCTGCCACGATGGACTCTGATTCCCCTGGAACTGTAAGCGCAAGTAAACTCTTCCTGCTATATGCTCCCTTGGTCATGGTGTTTTACCACAGCAACAGAAGAGTAAGGAGTACACCAACCCAGCATATGCTGAGATCTTTGGGCTGCTGAGTTTTGTGTATGGCACCAGAAACCAGGCACACATATAATTGTTTTACAGAAGACATTTAGGGGGCCATTTAGACGCGTCAGTGGGTGAAAACACTTTCTGGGAGACCTGACGACCTGATTTTGAACCCCTAGAACCCATATAAAGATAGAAGGAGAGAACCAACTCCACAAAGTTGTCTCTGACCTACACACACACACACACACACACACACACACACACACACACTGTGGCATGTTTATTCTCTGTCTGTCTCTGTCTCTGTCGCTCTCTCTCTCCCCCTCTCTTTCTCTCTCTCTCTATCAATAATAAAACAAAACAAAATAAAATACATTTCAACCATTATGATAGAGGCTGGGGATGTGACTTAGTGGCATAGCGTGTGTTTGGTATGCATAGTCCCTGGGCTAAATGCTTGCCATCAAAAATAAGTAAATAAGTGAAGAAAATTAAAGCAATTACAAAACTGCAATTCGATATTTAGAAAAACTTCTTTTCTTTTTTACTTAAAATTTTATTTTTTTTAAGAACATTATATACAAGTATATCTGCATCATTTTCACCATCTCTCCCCCTCCACTGCTCCAGTGCCCCCTCATTGCTTCTCAAATTCATGACCTCTTTCTCTATAACTTTTATTTTTATACACCACATACATACAGATAATCTACTGAGTCCATTTAGTTTGACTCATATGTATTTAGAACTGACCACTTGGCATTGGATAACCTATCAGGGAGCTTGTCCCTGGAGAAAACTGACTCTCTCTCTCTCTCTCTCTCTCTCTCTCTCTCTCGCCCTTTCTCTCTCATCAGCCACTGATTAGCTGTAGCTCTTCATCCATGGGTGGGGTTTCATGAAATTTTACCCATTCATGTTAACATGTCAGCTGGTGTTGTCATAAAAACTTGAGCAAATAAAGAGAAGTATGAAATGGAGCTTTAGATGAGGAAAGTTGCTATAAGTTAAAAACAGTACCTAGGAGGGCTGGAGAGATGGCTCAGGGGTTAAGAGCACTGGCTGCTCTTGCAGAGGATCCAGATTCTATTCCCAGCATCCACATGGTGGCTAACAATCATTTGTAACTCCAGTTCCAGGGGGATCTGATGCCCTCTTCTAGCCTCCATGGGCATTGCATGACATGGATGCACTTACACATATGCAGGCAATAACTCATTGTCATAAAATAAAAATAACAAAATATTTTAGAAAACAATACCTAGAATGAATAACTAGCAGGTAATGAAGAAGTCACAGCAATAACACCACACAACATGAAAATGAGAGGTGAACATAAAACTTAAAAAAAACAGTCATGGCTTGTGGAACAATATAAACCAGAATATTATAAATATTTTATCCATATACACTTGGAATTCCTGATGGTAAAAAGAAGAGGGGTTGGAGACATAATGGGTAAAAATATTACAAATTCAATGAAAATGAAAAAAATATAAATTCACATAGATCATACTCTGCACTTTGAGCCTTGGGGTCTAGGTCTCTGCATTGACTTGTGTATCAAAATAGGGCAAGAAATTGTTATACATTGCAATAGTTATTTAATGATGCAGGAAGTAGTGATGTGTGCTGTAACATTGAATAGATTTTGAGAGGTTCTCAGTGGAAGGGGTGGATGCAAATAGCCTACTCTGTGTGCTCCATTAATTTAACATGCCCAGAATAGGTAGCTTCACAGAATCAGAAAGTGGGATCAAAGGAGAGTTCACAAAGGCAGTGACTACCTAATTGACATGGGCTCTCTTTAGGGGAGATGAAAATGTCTGGGAACTAGACAGTGGGCTTGGCTGTATAACATGGGGAAAATATGCTGTAGCACTGAGTTGTGTACTTGAAAGAGTTTAGTATAATTTTAATTAAGCTAGGCAAATTTTATCTTAATAAGAAAAGTAAAAAATATTCTATAAATCCATTTTAAGGAGCTGTACCATGTCCTTTCAAGAAATGTAGGACTCCCTACAGAACACAGAGACCCTAAGTGCCACAGCAGTCAGACATTACTGCTGTGATGATCTCTGACTTCAGGTTTAAGTAATGGTTTGGGTGAGATTAAACTCCCATTGTACAACAAACAGCATTTGAATCCTGCAAGTATTCTGGCCATCTGGCATTATGTCCAGGATGCTGAATTGCTTTTCATGTGTCTTTGCAGATAAAAGGGTAGATGTGGGTCATCAATGAGCCATTCCCTCCATACTGACCCTTGTACTTCATGTCTTAATTGAGGATGGGAATCTCTCTGGGTTTAGACATTTCTATATCTCCAGACAGGCTGATCCTCGCACCAGCAGAGAGGAGGGATCTTTACCATCTGCCTTCCTTGATGAATGTGTGAGGAGGCTGTTACCTGCTTGAAGTTGAACATTTGTAAATGTTGCTCCCTCATCTTAAATGAAAACTAGTGAACTTCTTCCTGTGAGCATTAGTACTCATAACATTGAGACAGACTCTGCAGTGTCAGATGAGGAACTGCGGTTAGGAGAGAAGAGAGAGTGAGGAAGTAGAAATGACAGATTTAAATAAGAGAGCTGAGAAGGCGCTGTCTCATGTAGAAATGAGGAAGCCAGGGGCAGGAAGTGAAAGTCACGGATGCCAAGAGACAGTTACCATCCCGCTGCAAGTTATGTGCTATAAATATCTCCTCCACATCTTTTTTTCTCAGATCCATCCACCTCATGAGAGCCAAACTGGTTCCTCCCGTCCATCCAGACCGAGGGTAGAGGAGCCCTCACTTGCTCCATCATTCCAGATTCATCCCATAATTAACTCCGAATGCTCCAACCCGAGCCCTTTTTATCTCTGTCCCCTTGACATCAGATCACAGCAGACTCGCTGTGACTCAAGATGTCCCTGTTAGTGCCATTGTTCTAGCTTTTTCCTGACCACTTCAGGCTCCTATCCCTACTCCAGACCATTCCTCTCCCCACTCAAGAGCAAACCTTCTCTGGGTCTCATTCTCCATTCTGGCCCCCTGCACAAGGCTCTGTCTTCTTATAACATCACACAGTATCTCTTCATGACGTTCATAGGCAGCTGAGCTAATCTCTCCCCCAACAAATCCATCTCATTACTTCAAGGCAAACTCACTCCAGGTCACTGTTTTCTCCTTTCAGACACACAGAGTTTTGGTACCTAACACACCTTCACATCTCACAATGAGCACATAGAACACCTGTCCAAACTCCTCCCTTGTAAAGGCAGAGAAGGAATCCTGTTCGGACACACTTATCAGTGCATTCATGAACTAAGGTGTGTGCTAAGACACCCAGATACGCCACATAGAAAAACAACAAAAATATCATTTGGGTTGAGCTGACTCCTGAAATTTATCACAGTACACTGTAAATGTGACCCTGGAGGCAAAGGCAGATTTCAAGCTCATCCTCAAATACACACAGGTTTGCAGCCAGTACATGAGAACCTGTCTCCAAAACAAAGAGAAACAAAACACAAACACTAAAGATCAGCAGGCTCACATGTTCCTTTTAGGAAAGATTTTCCATTGACTTAAGGATGAAACCTCATAAAACGTTTGGTACAAGGCTGTGAGATGGGGCCAGAGCATTCCGGTTGAGTTTCATCTTTTCAGGACAGCTAATGTTCTGCCTTGATGAGTAACCATGCCCAAGTGTGTTCTCCTTTCTGCTCAGGCCTAGGACTCTCTCTTCCAATGTGACCTCATTCTTATCCAGTTTGACATTCACCCCTGAGTCTTCCCCTTTTCACTGTGGTGTAGAAAGCTATAGATGATTCATCCATCGTCTGTACATTTGCAATATCTGTCCTCATCAGCCTAAGATACCTGAATCTAGGGGAGAAACTGTCAGCTTGGCAATGACTCTCATGCCCGGTTCCGAGGTTCACATGGTGATAGCTTAGTAGACAGTGGTGGATTGCATGGATAATGGAAAGAAAGAACAATTAGTGTATTAACAAGAGGTCTGGGAGATAAAGGACTTGCCCCAGGATCTATCTGTACAGATACTACATAAGAGAGTCTCAGGATTGACTTGATGTGAGCCACAGTCAGGTGCTCAGTGTGTCTGTGCTGCCCTGTGTCTCCCCAGTAGCATCAACCTGCATCTTCCTTGAATCATCCTCAAGGCTGGGGAGATGACTGGGCATGGTAATGACACCAGGATGTTCTGTGAATGGATGGGCTAAAGGAATGAAGACTTCATGGGGCAGCTCTGAGCGGGTGAGACCAGCCCTCAGCCATACTCACTGGAAAGAGACTGGCTCAGGAAGAAAGGAGGCCTATTTTCAGCTATTTACTGGTCTCAGAGACATGAAGAAAAATGAGGTAGTGATCTTGTTACTGCCTGTGGTTTCCCCATAGAGCTCACTTACTAAGTCCAACCACAAACCAGGGGAAATGAGAACCTGACTGCTGGGGGAGAGAATTCCCCTTTCTGAACTGGCAGACAGGCTACACAGCACAGGGCCTGTGGAGGACATGCCCTTTGTGTCTGTCACTCCTGTCAGGCACTGTGGTCTCATCTGTGCAGCCAGGGCCAGTTAGAGATCATGTAACCCAATATGTTGGTGAGGCTTTCTACTGAGCTTTTTATTTGACTTACTGAATGCTAAATTTGCAATATTTCAGTTGTGTTAAAAAGTGAAATTATGAATTTCAGAGGTCAATTGATAGAACTGGAAAGAATCACTTGGAGCAAGGTACCTAGACTCAGAAAGACAGATGCCACATGTTTTCTCTCATTTTTGGATGTTAGCTTTGAGTCTTCGTTAATCCTCGTTGAAATCCACTTTCAAATCTAGTGTTGACTTCCTTATTTCACTCAAGCTGTTTGTACTCTTTGAATAAATTTAACTGTTTACTCATATCTGCTTTAAGTTGTTTGAAAAGTCTTATAATCATTCTTTTGCTTTCTTTGGAATTACATCTTACTTAGTCACTTTGGAAGCTTTTACTGAATGATCAGTCATCTTTCAGATCAGCTGTGTTTCCTCAGTTTTGACGTCTAGTCCTTTTGCATTGACATTTGCATATCTGGATTAAGAAATTGGATGAATTTTTAAAAAGTATTTTATTTACTATTTTTATTTTATTTTATGTGAATGAGTGTATTGTCTGCATGTACGTAAGGGCATTCATGTCTGACAATGTGAGTTGCAGTGTGACTGCAATGTGATAGCATGCGCAAGACCCATGCTGACTCAATCAGACAAATACTCAGTATAGAACTGGGAAAATGGACAGCAGGCCCCAACCTTAGCTGAGGAACATTTGGCAGCTGATTACTGAGGGGTGATGGAGAGTGGATATTTTTTAAAAATACTTTATTATTTTTATTTTTATGTGTATGAGTGTATTGCCTGCATGTATGTAAGTGCATCAGTGTTGTACAATGCCCACGGAGGTCAGATGAAGGTGTTGGATTCTCCTGGAACTGGAGTTCTGGATGGTCGAAACTGGGTCCTCTGCAAGAGCAGTCAGCAGCCCTGAGTAGATCTTTTTTTCTAGTACAATATATTTTTATTGAATTTTTGTGATTTCATACATCTTAATCATATTTACACTCCCTCCCCTATTTTCAACCCCCACCGGATTTCATGTATTTTGTCATGTATGTTAAGGCCTATCAAGTTTGTGTCCCCAGAAGTTTCTTGGTGTGATTTCAGCCACTGGAGCCTGACCAGTCTGTCTACTGTCACACCCTTAAAGAAGACTGTGTTGGATAGCTGGAGTTGTCAATTTGACACACCTGGGTGGAAGGAGCCTCAACTGGGGAATTTCCTCTATTGGACTGGCCTGTGGCCATGTCTGTAGGGCATTTTCTTTTCCCTTTTTTAAGTTTTTCAAAAACTTTATTGAGAATTTCATACATGCATATAAGGTGTTTTGATCAAATCCATACTGACCCCCTCCCCTCCAACATTCCCCCCTCTGAAGAGGTAACCCTATAATTGTTGTGCCCAGTTCATGAGACCCCAAAGACCACCAAGGAGCCGGCTGATACAAATACACAAGGGTTCTTTTATTGTTACAAGCTTAAGCTTGGGCCCACTCTGTCACCAACTCAGCGGATCTCAGATGTGAGACCCCTTGATTTCGGAGACAGGTTTTTATAGGTTTATTTCAGCAAGTTCAGCAAGTAGGGGAGTAGGGGGTCTCCAGCCCGGCAAGCATCTGATTGGTTGCAGCCCAGTGCCAAACCATAAACTGCTGGCTTCAGGAAATCT
>NW_008332816.1:1417324-1419851 GCF_000622305.1 Nannospalax galili
TACCCACTCCCTTCCCTCCAACATTCCCCCCTCTGAAGAGGTAACCCTAAAATCTTTTAAGGATTAGCTATAAGCTCCCAAATACTTTTGACATTTTTGGCCTTTGGAACAGAGTATGTTGCTAACAGGCTGAAGGAAATTTTCACTTTTAGCAAAGAAACTGGATACATTTTTGGGGGTCTTTTTACCCTAACTGCCTAGCCAATTCCTACCTCCTATTCTTATCATGACATCCTCTGAAGAGGTTACCCAAATTGCCAATAGGGAATAGGGGTGCAGACCACTCTGTCTTCTTCCACACTGAACAGGGGCTCAGGGTGAGGCATTTGGAGTACCCCTTCAGTGGGTCTATCTAAAAGACTCCCAAATTGCATAACTCTGGTCTCTAAGGGGAAAAGAAAGTCCTTAATTGGGAATAGGAGATGTGAAGGAGAAGTAAAGGCAAGAAATTAGCATTACAAGTTCTAGACAGGGAACTAGAAAAAAGTGCCTTCCTTGCCTTGACTCCCCAGCCTCATTCATTCCCCCTGCTGGCCAGTCTCTCCTCCTAGCCTGGGACCTGTCCCATTGCTTGTCTTGGCGCCCTAGCTACCGGGGGAACCCCCACTTCTTCCTGATCCTTTGCATCCAGACCAAAGTTCCTTCTAGGGTCCCCAGGAGCCCTCTGGGACTGGCCCCACCCTCACCTCCCTCTGCTTCCCTGGTCTGCACAACCCACGAACCTCTCTCCCAGGAGCCCTCGGGGCCTGGTCCCGCCATCACCATCCTCTGCTTCCCTGGGCTGCACAACCCACCAGCCTCTTTCCTGGACACCAGGGCTGACCTTGCCTCTTCCTGATCCTTTGTATCCAGACCAACCCAAATCCTCAGTGTTGTCCCCAGGAGCCCTTGGGGCCTCTTTCTGCCCCTATCTCCCTTTGCATCTCTGGGTGGCATGGCCACCAGCTGCCCTAGACCAGCATCTTTCCTGGGCCCTGCTCCCAGGCCAGTTCAATCTCCAAATTCCTGAGGCCAAAATCTTTCCTGGAGGGATCCAGACCTTAGGAGAAAGCCTGAGAGCATCTGATCCTCATCAGACTTAGGCTTCTACGGGAACTCCTGAAGACAAAAGCAATCTGGCCACTCCAATATAAAATTAAAAGAGAGAACTTGAAGCTTAGAGGAACCAGCTTATCATGCCCAAAAAGTAAACCACAAAGACACATAAAGTTTACAAAAAGAAGCAGACTTAAACTTGAAGGCTTGAGTCTCACACAAGAATCAGAAACTACAAAAGAAATTCACATGTCAAAATCACAGAGAAAAAAATAATAACATTGTCCTAGTTTGTTCTTCATTGCTGTGACAAAACACTCTGACCACTACCAACTTGGGGAGGAAAGGGTTTATTTATCTTACATCTCCCGGGTCACAGTTCATCAGGGAGCCCAAGGTAGGAACTCAGGGCAGGAACCTGGAGGCAGGAGCTGGAGCACAGGCCATGGAGGAATGCTGCTTACTGGCTTGCTCCCCTGGCCCCTGCTCAGCCTGCTTTCTTATGCAACATAGGCCCACCTGCCCAGGGGTGGCACCACCCACCCTCATCAAGAAGATGTCCCTCAGACATGGCCACAGGCCAGTCCAATAGAGGAAATTCCCCAATTGAGGATCCCTCAACCCAGGTGTGTCAAGTTGACACTAAAGCTATCCAGCATAAACATGAAAAACCAAAATAACATATCCTCACCAAACACCAATAGTCCTCTAGAGGAATACAATGAGAACCTGTGAACACTGTGGGTGGTGCCACACCTGGGCGGGTGGGCCTGTGTTGCATAAGAAAGCAGGCTGAGCAGGGGCCAGGGGAGCAAGCCAGTAAGCAGCATTCCGCCAAGGCCTGTGCTCCAGCTCTTGCCCCCAGGTTCCTGCCCTAGCCCAGGTTCCTGCCCTGAGTTCCTACCTTGGGCTCCCGGATGAACTGCGACCTTGGAGATGTAAGCTGAATAAAGCCTTTCCTCCCCAAGTTGATAGTGGTCAGAGTATTTTGTCACAGCAATGAAGAACAAACTAAGACAGAACCCCCAAGAGATAATGCAGGACATGGAACTCAAAAGAACAATTATAAACATGATGAAAGAATTTAGTGAATTTAAAGAACACACAAACAAAGAAATCAAAGAACTGAAGGAAGATAGGGATAAATTTCTGAATGAATTCAGAAAAGAGTTAGAAATATTGACTACTGAGACTGAAATGAAGAAAGAAGTGAAACACTCAGTAGGGCAATTAGAAACGACAGGAGAAAGCCTCACCAACAGGATGAATGAAATGGAAAACAGAGTATCAAGACTGGAAGATAAAGTGGGAAAACTAGACCACTCAAGCAAAGATTATGAAAAATTTAAGAAATCACAAGAATGGAATATGCAGGAATTGTATGACACCATAAAAAGACCAAACTTATGACTCATAGGCATAAAGGAAAGAGAAGAATCCCAGAATAATGGCATGGACCAGATCTTCAACAGAATTGTGGAAGAAAATTTCC
>NW_008332816.1:1420474-1420650 GCF_000622305.1 Nannospalax galili
ATTAAGAAACAAAACCCATCTTTTTGTTGTCTGCAAGAAACTCATCTCACTTTCAAGGACAGCCACTATCTTAAAGTGAAAGGATGGAAACAAATATACCAAGCAAATGGTGCTAAGAAAAAAGCAGGAATTGCAAATCTAATATCTGACAAAATAGACTTTAAACTAAAACTAAT
>NW_008332816.1:1421486-1430538 GCF_000622305.1 Nannospalax galili
AAGGGCATAAATTAATGACATTGAAACAAAGAAAACAATACAAAGAATCAGTGAATCCAAGAGCTGGTTCTTTGAAAAGATAAACAAGATGAACAGACCTCTATCCCAGTTAACCAAAATAAAGAGCACCTCCAAATCAACAAAATCATAGATGAAAGGGGAAACATCAAAATAGACACCAGAAAGATACAGAACATTATAAAGGAATACTTTAAAAACCTATATGCTACTAAATTTAAAAACCTAAAAGAAATGGACGGATATCTAAAGGCATGCAAACCACCAAAACTAAACCAAGAAGAGATTAAGAGTTTAAACAGACCCATAACACAAAAAGAAATTGAAACAGTAATACAAAACCTCCCGACTAAAAAAATCCCGGGACCAGATGGATGTACAGCAGAATTCTATCAGACACTTAAAGAAGATCTACATCCAATACTACTTAATTTATTCAAAAAGATAGAAATGGAGAGAGAACTTCCAAATTCCTTCTATGAAGCCAGCATCACTCTAATACCAAAGCCAGGTAAAGATACAACCAAGAAAGAAAACTATAGACCCGTATCCTTAATGAACATAGATGCAAAAATTCTCAACAAGATACTTGCAAATCGTATACAGACACACATCAAAAAGATCCATCATGATCAAGTCGGCTTTATCCCAGAGATGCAGGCATGGATCAGTATATGTAAGTCAATGAACGTCATAAATCATATAAATGGGCTCAAAGACAAGTCATAAATCATATAAATGGACTCAAAGATAAGAACGATATGGCCATCTCAATAGATGCAGAGAAGGCCTTTGACAAAATTCAACATGCATTTATGTTCAAAGTCCTAGAGGGAATTGGATTGGAGGGAATATACCTCAACATAATTAAAGCTATATACAACAAACCCACAGCCAACATCATTCTAAATGGAGAAAAACTGGAAGCATTCCCATTGAAATCAGGAACCAGACAAGGCTGTCCACTATCCCCACTTCTCTTTAACAGAGTACTTGAAATTCTTGCAAGAGCAATAAGACAAGAGAAGGAAATTAAATGGGTAATAATTGGAAAAGAAGAGATCAAATTATCCCTTTTTGCAGATGATATGCTATTATATCTAAGAGATGCCAAAAATTCCAGCAGAATACACCTAGAAATTATTAACACATTCGGTAAAGTGGCAGGTTACAAAATTAACCTACAGAACTCTGTAGCCTTTCTATATACCAATAACAAGCAATCAGAGAAAGAGTACAGGGAAACCCTCCCCTTCACAGTAGCTACAAAAAATATCTCAGAATAAACCTGACCGAGGACATTAAAGAGCCCTACAATGAAAATTTTAAGTATTTAAAGAAAGAGATTGAGGAAGACACCAGAAGATGGAAGGACCTCCCAATGCTCATGGATTGGAAGAATTAATATTATGAAAATGACCATCGTACCAAAATCAATTTATAGATTCAATGCAATGCCAATCAAAATCGATTCGTATGGAAGTACAAAAGACCTCAGATAGCCAAAGCAACCCTGAGCACTAAGAGCAATGTTGGGGGAATTACTATACCATATTTTAAGCTGTATTACAGAGCTACAGTCATAAAAACAAACAAACAAACAAACAAACAAAAAACATGGTACTGGCACAAAAATAGGTCTGTACATCAGTGGAACAAAATTGAAGACCCAAATATGAGTACAAGCAATTTCAGCCTCCTGATATTTGACAAAGGGGCCAAGAACATTCACTGGAGGAAAGGCAGCATGTTAAGCAAATGGTGCTGGCAAAACTGGATCTCCACCTGTAGAAGAATGAAACTAAACCCCTATCTTTCACCTTGTACAAAATGGATTAAAGACCTCAATGTGAAGCCTGAAACTCTGAAACTCTTAATAGAAAACATTGGCAAAAACCTACAACAAATAGGTGTAGGAAAGGATTTTCTAAACTGGACATCAATTGCTCAGGAAACAAGGGCAAGCATTAACAAATAGAGCCTCATTAAACTAAAAAGCTTCTGTACATCAAAGGCAGCAACCAGGGAAGTGAAGATAAAACTCACAGAATGGGAGACAATCTTCACCAGTTGTGGGAGACAGGCTTGAGCCTAGGGTGAAAGTCTTAATGACAGCCATAGCCCTCCAAATGCTGGAGCCACAAGGAACACCTTGTGACAATTGCTCCCATTGGCAGATCATGAGACTGATGCCTAGAGCTCGCCACTCCCTGATCACTGCCCTTTAGTTTCCAAACTGCAACACTTAGATATTGCAACAGCCAGGATTATGTGGTTCCCAGGAATCCAGGGTCCATGTACAGGAACCCAGAACCTGAGTAACCTGAAACCTATTATGCTAATAAAGTGTCTGACTCTCTGTTATGATAGGACACAGCCCTGCAAAAGATCTCAGTTGTAACTTCTTGATTGTACCCCTAACCCTATAGAAGCTTGCACCCTTCTACAATAAAGTATTTCTGTGTCACTGAACGTGGCCTCCTGTGTCTGAATGCCACTCCGCTGACACAGTCTCCTCATCAGATCTGGGGTCCAGGACCGGGCAGAAGTAGTGTCGATTAGAAGCAGCACCGGGTGAGCAGAAGAGTGGCCTCAGCGAGCAGAAGAGTGGCCGCAGCCCTGGACAAGCAGAAGAGCAGCCTCAGTGCCGAGAGAGTGGAAGAGCGGCCACAGCTTGCGGCTGCCCCAAGGAGTGAAGGGTGGTGCCCATGTGAATGGAGGAGCGGCTGCATCTGGTGGTGGCTCTAGCTGGCACCCAATGTGGGTCTGTAACACTTTGGACATCTGATGCCTCCCTTGCCAGTGATTCTTCCATGGGTGCTTGCCACTTTTGTTCTCCTGTGCTTCCTCTTCTGGCTCGCAGTCTTTGGTTTGGTGTGTCGCTCCTGTCTCCATCGATCGTCTTCCTGAATGGCTTCTGAGTCCTTCTGGGTACGTCTTGCAGTGTGAATGACCTCTGGTATGGGGAATATTCATCCAGCTGCTGCCGGCCCCTGTGCCACCTTGCTGGATTGTCTCCTCAGGAGTAGGCTAATTAGGGTAACAGAAAAGGATGTAACTAACGTATTAGGTAAAGTGCTAGCTCTTGTCCCTTGGTTTACAGATTCCTGCTGTTGGGATCCAGAGCAATGGGCTTGTGTACTATTCCTGGTCAGAAGGAGAGAAGTCAGGGAGGGTGCTGACAATCTGGGCTGTTCTACCCCATTGTGACTGCCATTCTGCCCTCACTCCATGGAGTTCACCCTGATGCCCCTGAGCAGGATAATTTCATACTAAAAGAAATAGATGAACAAATAAAGCAACAGGATCGTGGGGGTGGCTTGTCCCAGGCGTTCCCAGCCAAAGTGAAACTAACAGATCCTTGCTCTGAAATGGGAGCCAATGGCTGTTGCTAAAGATGCCGAAGATGGGGAACTAGGGTTTCTTGGCCCCCTTGATGAAAAACAGGAAGTTAAGTCAGCTTCTGCTCTACCATTACAGGGCGTTGGCCATCCAGCACCATCTTATGCTGGCTTTAAGGGAGGCCCTCACCTCTACCCCTCCTCTTTGGAGGAAGATTGGAAGCCTCTTCCACCTAAGCCTCTCTTTTCTGATACAGGGGGAGACTTCCTAGTTTTTTCTGGGCACTATTGCCCTGGGTCAACAAAACCCATATTCTCATGGTACCTTAAAAAAGCTGTGCAAAGTGGCACTTGAGGACGGTATCCATTCCCCCCGGTTTGGTCAGCTTTTAGCTATGATCAGTCATGTGGCCAATATCCCCTATGATTGGGAACATATTGCCCGCACGTGTCTTCAGGGGGGTGACTTCCTTTTATGGAAGGCTGCCTATCAAGATGAGTGTGAACATCAGGTGCAACGCAATAGGAATGCCAATGTCCAAAATATTGGGTTTGATACTCTGGTAGGATGTGGCAATTTTGAAACTCCCCAAGCTCAGGCTCAGGGACCCCCTCCCCCCATATTTTGAACAAGTATGGCTCTGCATGCTGCGTGCTTTTTGTAGTATTCCAGCTCACAGTGATACTAAATTGACTAAATTGATACAGAAACCAGGTGAGCCTTTTTCTAACTTTGTTGAATGATGTCAACAAAGTGTAAACAGAAAAATCAGTCATGGGGGGGGCTGCCAAAGCCTTGCTCAAAGATCTTGTATATGAGGGCTGCTCTACTGAGTGTCGCCTTGCCATAGGACCTGTTAGGCACAGGGATGTCAATGAATGGATTTTGGCCTGTCAGGATCTGGGAACCACTCAGGCCCATGCTACAGCCCTTGCTGAGGCACTGTCTGCTCACCAGCCACAGGCCGAGATGGACTAGGACAAATGTTGGGCTTGTGGGGGACAGGGTCATTGGTCTTGCACCTGCCCTAACAAGGTTATCAAAGAGGCTAAAAGGAGTCAGTTTTCTCCTTCAAAATGCCCAAGGTGCCGCAAAGGTTTTCATTGGGCGAGAGATTACAGGTCTAAGACAGACGCAGATGGTAACCCCATACAAAAAATGCCTCTAAATGGCCAGTGGGGTGCCTCTCAGCCCCACCCCAAAAGAGGAAATAAGGGCTTCCACCCCCCCATGTCCAATGGACAATGCCTATCGATTTACACAAGCCTAGGATGCAACTTAGCATGGATGGGCACAAATTCGAAGGCTTAATTGATATTGTGGCTGATGTTACCATAATTAGACAGGAGGAGGCATTGCCCCATTGGCACTGTAAGCCTGGACCTCCAATACAAGTGGTTGGGGGTCTACAAAACACCCAACAAGTCCAACATCCTATGGTTTGGACTGACCCAGATGGTAACCATGTGTCTGTAAAACCCCTCTTAGCTGCAGGCCTTCCTCATAATCTCTGGGGGAGGGACATCCTTACCAGCTTGGATGTTGTCCTGACCACTGATAATAAGGCTTTTTATGACAATCGCACTATGGATCAGCGATTGAGAAATGCACCTGACCCTCACCCCCAATTCTAACTGCCACTGCCCCGTTGCCCAAGCCACCTCCCATTAAGTTAATCTGGGATACAAAAACTCCCATATGGGTGGAGCAGTGGCCTCTCCCTTCACACAAATTAATTCATTTCATTACTTTAGTCCGGGAACAATTATCCTTGGGTCATATTGAACCCTCTCTTAGCCCTCATAATTCTCCTATTTTTGTTATTCAAAAAAGATCGGGAAAATGGAGACTTTTGCATGACTTAAGGGATATTAATGATCATATGAAACCCTTGGGGACCTTACAACTGAGAATGCCCCACCCTACCACCATCCCTAGAGATTGTGCCATTATCATAATAGATATTAAAGACTGTTTCTTCTCTATTCCTCTCCATGATGATGACAAGCCCTATTTTGCCTTTTCTGTGCCCACCACTAACCATAATCTCCCAGTTCAGTGTTACCAATGGAAGGTTCTGCCACAGGTCATAAAAAATAGCCCTACCACTTGCCAATATTATATGGCCCATGCATATAGGCCTTTGCTGACTGAGGTGTATATTCTACACTATATAGATGACATTCTTATTGCCCATAAAGATCCTAAGATCCTACAAGGAGCTTTTCAAAACTCAAAACAAACCTCTGAGTGCTGGGCTTCACTATTGCAGCAGACAAAATCCAGTTACATTCCCCATATACCTTTCTGGTCATTCTAACCAGGATGTCATCTGCCCTATAGCTCCTGCTCTTACCTTACCTTATAAGATCACCCTCTCTGAGGCACAGGCCCTCTGTGGAAACATTAATTGGATACGGGGTTTCCTACCCCTGTCCACAGAGGAGTTTACACCACTCTTCGACCTCTTGTGGGGCACTGACACAGCCTTCACTCCCCGTGAGGTTTCGCCTGAAGCACGATGTGTTATTGCAATGATAAATACCCACTTGTCTCAGGCATTTGTTAATAGAATACAACCTGGACAGCCTATTCAGGCCTTGGTCATTCCTACAAAAAATACCCCTATGTGAGCACTCTGGCAGGCCCAGGGACCATTGATTTGGGTCCACTCTTCCTGGAGTCAATTACATAAAGTCACTCCTGTAATTGAGGCCTGGGCAATTATAGCCCTTAAGCTAGTTCAAACCTCCCATCTTCTATATGGCTTTGACCCAGAGTCACTGGGCCTCCCTCTCCTACTTCCTATGCTCCAATCACTGTTCCTTGATAACCCTGGCTTTCAAACTCTCCTATTAGCTTACCAGGGAAGTTATGATGATTATTACCCCAAACATAGACTCCTTCAAGGAATAAGGCAACTTCCCCTGTCTTTATTTCCCCAAGCATTTCCAAAATGTAACCCTCTTCCTAAGGCTCCTCTAATCTTCACAGATTCTAGTAAGCATAAATTTGGCTCTGTGATTTTTCAGGAGGGACAGCTTTTCTCACAAAAAGTCTTTCCCTTTCAAGGATCTGTACAATTTGGAGAGTTATCTGCTATGTTACAAGTCTTCCAAGACTTTCTCACTACCCCATATTTTCTGACAGTGCTTATGTAGTCCAAGCTATAAAAAATCTAGCCTTTGCAGCCTTCCAGCCTTGCCATAATCCCCTTGATATATTACTTTCCTCGTTACAACTTCTTCTTGAGCAATGCTCTGCCCCTTGGTATGGCCAACATCTACGCTCTCATATCAGTCTTCCAGGGCTTCCGGCAAAAGGCAATGCTACCACTGACAGATTGGTAATGAATGCTACCCTAGATCCTACCCTAATACAGCAAACCAGGGACTTGAACACCGCTTCCACCTTTCTCCCCAGGCTATACATCAGCTCCTACCTACTTTGCTGATTCAGAGCTGCAAACATTTGGTCTGTGCATGCTCTTCTTGTGCCCTCCTTTTACTCTTCAGGCCATTACAACCCACTGGGACCCTTCCCAGAGGCCTTGGCTCTAACAAGATCTGGCAGATGGATGTCACTCACTTTCCTTCCTTTATCAAGCTCAAGTATATCCATCATATTATTGATACCTATTTTATTGTCCACTTTCCCTTGGCCTGCTTTAGTGAGACCACCTTCCATGTCATAAAAACTGTAAAATACACCATGGTTCTTCTGGGAGTTCCCTGGCAAATTAAAATGGACAATGGCCCTTGCTGTGTCTCTGCTGCCTTCAGCCATTTTTGCTCTGACTGGAATATTAAGCATATAACTGGTATTCCTTACAATCCTCAGGGTCAAGGGATTGTTGAACATTCCCACCAAACACTCATTAAACAAATACAGGAAATAGGGGGAGACAATGACAAAGGCCCTTGCTGTAAGGACCCCAATTTTGTTATATAACAAGCTCTATTTGTATTAAATTTTCTAAAATTTGACTCCAATGGCCTCCCACCAGCAATAAAGCATTGGGGGGCGTTCATTCAGCCTACTCCCACCCCCATGGTGAGATGGAGGCACCCTCTCACAGGCAAATGGAAAGGCCCACACCTACTATTAACACAAGGGTGAGGCTATGCTTGTGTTTTTCCAGATAATATTCCAGCCCCCATCTGGATCCCAGCCCAGAACATCAGAATTGCCTGTGACAGAAAGCCTCCCTCCACAACCACCAACCCCAGAGATGGTGGCTCTGACCCTGGAGGAAGTGACACACCTCTCAACCACTGAGAGACTGACCTGGCGTCACAGACCGCGAAAGCAACGGGCTCCAACGGCACTCCTGATAACCTACGGCGACCTTAAGTATCTCACTTTGCAAGCAGAGACTACAGCCAATCAAACCCCTCAAACTAGAGGGAACCCCTTGCCTATGTTCCTTATCATGTGTGCCATCATTACTGTTAACTCTCGAGCATCAGCAACTCCCCTTAACCCCCACTAACCCATGAACTTTACTTGGTGGATTATTAATGTAGCCAATGAAAAAGTGGTAAATTCCACATCAAAATCTACACCCCCGGCCAATGGTTCCCTGAACCACAGATGTACCACGCTTTTGTCTTCCTTGATTGGTCCCCTTGCTTTGTTAGCCCTTCTCCTGATTTTTGGACCCTGCATTGTTAAGGGTCTCATTAATTTTGTTAAGGCCCGCATTTCTCTAGTTCAGTTGGCTGTTGTCCCATCTTGACATCCAATCCCCTCAAATTTAGATGATCCAAAAGACAAACATGCCTCTACAAACAATGACCCACTGTTCCTTGCCCTTACCAATCTATAATTGGCTTTTTAAAAGAAAAAGAGGGAAATGTGGGAGACGGGCTTGAGCCTAGGGTGAAAGTCTTAATGACAGCCATACAGCAGGCCCAAAGCAACGGCCCGACAACTGGAGCCACAAGGAATGCCTTGTGACATTTTTCTCCCATTGGCAGATCATGAGACTGATGCCTAGAGCTCACCACTCCTTAATCACCACCCTTGAGATCCCAAATTACAACACTTAATATTGACAGCCTGGGTCATGTGATTTCCTATAAGGAAACCAGAACCTAAGTAACCTGAAAGCCATTATGCTAACTCTGAGGTGTCTGGCTTATGACTCTCGATGTTATGATAGGACACAGCCCTGCCAAAGATCTGAGTTGTAACTTCTTGATTGGACGCCTACCCCTATATAAGCTTGTGCCCTTCTACAATAAGGTAGATCTGTGTCACTGAACCTGGTCTCCTGTGTCTAAATGCGGCTCTGCTAACACAGTCTCCTCACCAGCTCTGGGTTCCGGGACCGGGCAGAAGTAGCAATGATCAGATGCAGAGCTGGGCGAGAAGAGAGGCCACAGCGCCGAGTGAGCAGACGAGCAGCCACAGCTTGCGGCTGCCACGAGGAGTGAAAGGTGGCGCCCGTGCGAATGGAGGAGTGGCCGCAGCTGGTGGCAGCTGCAACCAGTGACACATCTGATAGAGGTTTAATATCCAGAATATATAACGAACTTAAAAAACAGAGAATCAAGACAAGAAGTAACCCAGTTAAAAGATGGGCTAAGGAGCTGAACAGAGAGTTCTCAAAAGAAGAAGATGGCTATGAAGCATCTTAATAAAAAGATGTTCAACATCACTAATAATTAGGGAAATGCAAATTAAAACC
>NW_008332816.1:1430627-1430949 GCF_000622305.1 Nannospalax galili
TGCAAACTTGTTCAACCCCTATGGAAAGCAGTGTGGAGAACTCTTAAAAAACTACAAATGAACCTACCATTTGACTCAGTTATACCACCCCTCAGCATATACCCAAAGAACTCATCCTATTACAGAGACATGTGTACATCCATGTTTGTTCCTGCTCTTTTCACAATAGCTAAGAGATGGAAGAAACCTAAGTGTCCCTCAGTTGACGAGTGAATGATGAAAATGTGGTTCATTTATTCGATGGAGTTTTACTCAGCAGTAAAGAAAGATGAAATCATGAAATTTGCAGGTAAATGGATGGAACTAGAAACTGTTATACTAA
>NW_008332816.1:1431077-1431561 GCF_000622305.1 Nannospalax galili
ACAAAAAATAAAAAAATAAAGAGAGAGAGAGAGAGAGAGAGAGAGAGAGAGAGAGAGAGACTGACCTAATGACCACCCTAGAATTTTTAAAAAAACAAAATAAAAAAAGGTAGGACCGTAGTAGAAGGGTATTATTAAGGGAGAAAGATGGGAAATGGGGGTACCTTAATTGGGGAAACCATGATGGAGGGGTGAGACAATGCAAGAGATAAATAATGCCTAGGTAATTAAAAAAAAAACCAGAGGGAACCTTATTACTCCCACAACCTACTGACATACATAGCAGATCAAGATATATGTCTAGGTAAGGCTTATCTGAGAACAATTGGTCTTTGGCCAAGACTTATATACATGACACACAGTAATTTAAAGTACCAGACTGGTGGAACTAACCTTCTTGGATGTTTAACAGACATACTTTGAGGCCTATAAAAATTTGGTCAGAGGGACATAAGGGACAGTTTTTGCTCCTTGCCCTCCTAGG
>NW_008332816.1:1431592-1450088 GCF_000622305.1 Nannospalax galili
TGAATGTCCTGTAATTGTGGTGAGTCACCTGTCCTCTTGATCAAGGAGGCTGAGATGACCCCATGAGATGGACTTGACCAGTGTCCAGTGTACAAAGAGGAGGGTCAACACAGAGGAATAATTTCCTCCACACTTCCAAGTGAAGCCAGCCATGTGCAAGCAGGACCTTTGGCTTATCTTCACATAGATGGAACTGGTAAAGGAAAGGAACCAGGGGCTCCTCCCAAGCCCATGTGACCCCTGAGGAACACATCCTCAAATGACCTTAAGAATAAAAATAAATTGGTTTATCTGGGCCAACTGTATTGCCTTAAACACCCAAAAGGAAAGTATAAACAAAGATTAAAGGGGCCAATATAATTTTAAGAGTCCATTTGTATAGCTAAATGCTACATAACAAGAAACAATGCCAGATAGGAGATACTTTCTTTTGAGTTGCTGGCCAGGGTGGCCAAAGGGACTCCTGGATAGTAACCCAGCATAGAACTGGGAAAATGAACAGCAGACCCCAATCTTTTCTAAAGGAGTATTGACAACTGATTGCTGCTAGGTGAGGAACAGCTGACCTTCCTAAAACAAAGACCTCTAGATAGGCTGACTAGATTCACCAGATGGACAAGTAGTGGGCAATGGCTGGGGGTGCCGACAACACAGCAGACAGTAGCAGGGATATCAGAGTATAAGGGCTCTAGTCGGGGGAGGGAGGCTATGGGAGGGTGCTATCTGGGAAGTGGGTGTATAGTTGATTAAGATGGTTTGGGATGTTCTGTGTGATATACACACACACAAAACCAACAAATTAAAAAATGTATTATATTTGAGGAGGAAGCGTGAAAATTTACATCATGCTAATTAGTAGAGGTGATAAACATTACCATCGAAATCTGTTTGATGACTTTGTAGACATACACATGTGCCAAGGACCCAAGTGCAACCGATTATGACTAGTAATAATCAGATACACACAGATTAGAAAAGCATGCGCCAACGTCTCAGTGTTAGTAGCAAAAACAATGATTCTTTCTGCAAGGAACAATATATTCTAAAATGAAGTGGAGTTTTTTTTTAGAGGTTAAAAACTCATTCACTTTTGTGTTTTACAGGGCTTATACTGAGTTCAATATTGTATAACTATATTAATTCAATTGTGAACCTAGAATATTACAGCCACTTGTGAAAGGGATGTACTTTTGCTCTGGAGTGTGTTACTGAATATGTTAAAGCTGTAATGAAATGCTTCTTTTAATCATGTAGTTATTAAAAATTTAAAAAAAGGAAGTATAGAGTTACTATGAAAATACACTAATAGTAAATTTAGAAACAAGTGATCCTTCAGTAATAATCATCTTGGGAAGTAAAGGAACATTGATAATACTGTAATACTAGTTACTGAGGGGTAGGAATGGGATTGAAAAAAAAAACAAACAAACCAGGATTAAACTGTAAGCACTGGCTGCTCTTGTGGAGGACCCAGGTTTGGTTCCCAGCCACCCACATGTGGCTAACAATGGTCTGTAGTTCCAGCTCCAGGGGATCCAATGCCCTCTCCCAACCTCCGAGGGCATTGCATGACACAGGTGCACTTACATACATGCAGGCAATACATTTGTACATAAAATACATAAAATAAAAGATAAAATATAAAAAGTAGAATTTTATGATTCTAAGTACCTATATAATCTATCAGTTTTGGAATTAAACAATTATAATCAGAACTGATACTCAGGATACCAATATGAGTTATTATTTTGAATTTTTGTGATTTATTAATTTATTTTTTAATTTTTTGAGAATTCCATACAGTTTTGTATTTGCGTTTTCTACCCTTCCTCTGCCTCTCCAACTCATCCCATGTTCCTTCACTCCCTCCGAGTTCCTTGTCCCTTTCTTCGAATATTATTGTCACATACATACTCCATTTATAAACACATGTATATAAATATGTATACAACGCACAGAGTACATTTAGTGGCGCTTGTGTCTACCTGTGTTTAGGGCTGACCACTTGGGACTAGATAACCTCTGAGAGAGCAGGAGAAAGCTGATTCTTCCTCCTTCAGCATCCATTGATTGCCTGTAGCTCTTCATCTTGAATTGGGACCCCACGAAATTTCCCCCACCTGCTTTGGCATGTCAACTGGTTTTGTCATTATAGAGATCTTGTTAGGTCACGACATTGTGATTTCATGGGTGTAGCTTAAAGTCTAGAGTGCTTTAACTAGAAACAGATGAGGACTATTTGAAAGATCCGGAACTGGTCAAAATACAGATAATAAGTGACTGGAAAATCATTTTGATTTACACCCTATAATAACCACGCCCATTTTACATGTTAGACACTACATATGATGAAGAGTCAAATTGCAGACAAAATATAAACATTTTTCTTAAAGTTATCCTATTAGATCATTCTGAGAGGCACTGAATCCAAGTCACCCTCCAGGAACAGTATGGTACGCAATGAAAATTAGGAACCATAGTCTTGAGTCATCTTCCTTTCTCAGCCACACACACATCTGAGGAATCCACCAACATGGCACCCTGACTGCTGTGGTCAACTTATAAACCAGGCAAGCTGCTGAACTCACGGCACCCAGCTTTTTCTGGGGCTCTGTCTCCTATCAGATCAAGCAGTACCATGCTGCCCTTGATCCTCTGCCTGCTGTGTCCTGGTGAGTCTTGCTGAGAATGAAGGATGTGGGTGGAAATGTGGAAAGACTGACCTAAGACTGGGTCTGCCATGAGGTGGATAGGCATTGGTCGCTGGATGGAGCAGATGGGTTTGGTGACTGGTTGGTGTGGATGGGCTGAATCCTCTTCACCCAGCAGTGTGTGATTGCTGAGGCTTACAGACCTGGCACAGATCATGTTTATAGGGAGATGAATCAATCATCATGTCTTTCTTTCCAGGGTTCTTCTTGGTCCAGGGGATCTGGGCACAAGTCGGTAAGTCTATCTCCCAACCTTGGGTTACCATCCACACAACAGAGTTATTAATGTAATAGGAGGTCAGGCAACTCAGAGTGTGGTGTAGTGAACTGACTATGAGAAACCTTGTGGGTGACTCTCATGTAAGTTGGAAGTTGGGGACCCTGAAGACTCTCCCATACCCTTCAAGTAACTCTGCCTCTTATTAAGCTAAACTGTTCAGGGAGCTGGAGGAGAGTGGAAGAAAGCAGGGTGTCATGGGGTGGGCTTGTCTGTGTCATGATGAAGGAATCAGCTGGGAGCAGTAGTCCCCTGCCTCAGGACCGAGAAAGGACACTTCTGTGATGGTGGGGCCTACAGAGCATAGCTTCTACTGTACCAGAAGAGGTTGGAAGGATGGATATCACTTCATTCCCATGGATTTTGGTTTCCGTTCCATGTCTATAAGCTATGTTCTGTTATCACAATGTACTGAATCTTTGTGAAGTACTTGCTTACAATTCTCAGACCACACTTTTGTTGTAGGAAGGCATGCCCATGTGGTGAGCAATCCTGTCACACAGCACTGGGTCCTGCTGGCCAGGAGGTTCCCTTGGGACATGGAAAGTGTAGGAGTGATGAGCACTCTATATTTTCTTCTCTAAGGCTGAGCCTCCTTCTCCACACTGGGGATGCTGACAAGCCCTCCCTGTCTGCCTGGCCTAGTACTGTGGTTCCCACTGGAGAGAACATAACTCTACCCTGCCAGGCCCAGCTTGGATTTGAAATGCTTAAGCTATTTAAGCAAGTTGGGGACCACATCCTCAAGAGTCAGCACATCAGCTCCCAGAAGAGCTTTGTGGTGGGTCCTGTGACTGCAGAGCTTTCAGGGACCTACTGATGTCAGGGTTTTAACTCTAAATCCTCTCAATGAGCCATTGGCACAAAGTGACACCCTGGTGATCGTGGTCACAGGTGAGAGAGCTCCTGTCCAGATGTACAGAGGGGCAGTTCGTTCATTGTCCAATATCTGTAAGTTGGAGATTTCTAGAGAGCGTGTCTGGGAGGGTTCTGTCAGAGTGACAGGACATCTCCAAGTGCTTTAGATTACAAATAATTAAACACAGGAAACAGTACTGTGGTAGATAGACAGGACAATGACCACCAAATGACATCACTCTAATACCTGAAAACTGTGAATGTTTATGTCCTAAGTTGCAAAGGTTTGTGCTATAAAATTTCATACACTGAAAGCTGGCTCTCCAGTGTAGAAGTGTTCGAAAGGAATGAAGGAACCTTTGAGGGGTGGGGCCTAGCACCAGGTGCCCTGACAAGTTATTAATGAGGCTCTCACCAGACCTTGGCATTTTTTCAGCAGAGCATCTTGTTATAAAACAAGGCCGTGCAAGGTGCTTGGTCCCTTGTGTACTCTGCTACAGCAAAGCATAGCTTCACCAGTGGACAAGCAGGTGGGGTTGCCTCATTTAGAATTTCAGTCTCTAAACTGTCAGCTAAATAGAAGATTTCATTTTCTTAATGAAGTACCCAAGCCAGTTGCCTTTTTGACTGATAGGTACGGAAGGGGACTAAGGTCAAAACATAAAAGTCTGATTCATACCAGTTGTTCTTGACAGCTTGAGTAATGCCTTGGAAGCAAGTCAGCCTATGTGAGAGGAGGCGGCACAAGGAACCTGGCTGAGGCAGAATGACTCAAACTCACAATCTCTTTGTTCCTAGGAGTCTACACAAAGCCCTGCCTGTGGGCCCTACCGGATACCCTGGTGAAATCAAGAGGGGAAATGACCCGACAGTGTTGGTCAGAGATCAAATTAGCCTCTGTGAGAGGAGGAGGGGGAAGAGGAGGAAGAGGAGAGGAGAGGACAGTTCAGTATGGTGTGGGGGAGATTACGTACAGCTGTCTCTAAAGATGGAAGAAGTGTCCATGAGAAAAAGAATGAAAGTGGTCTCTAGAAACTTAAGGGGGAAGAAAAATGGATTCTCCTCTAGAACCTTATGAGGTTTCACAGCCCCGAAGACATCCGACTTATAGCAGGAGTGTCTATTTCAGACTTCTAGGATAGCATGCCTATATTCAATTTAAGTTGCACATTTATGGTCATTTGTTATAGCAGCAACTGAAATCTAATACAGATACACAGGTCGAGGACACATTAAGAAGCAAAAGAGGGGAGCAAAGTGACACATAGAAATCAGGGAGATCAGGATGCTGAGGCTTTCCACCAGGCTGAGATGGTCCAGTGCCCCTGCATCTGGATGTCAGGCTGCCCTGTGATAGTGGGCCATCAGAAAGGGACCAGACACAGGCGGGAACTCTTTTGAGGATTGGATGGAGTGGACATTAGGGAGTTCCATGCCACTTGTGTTATTGATTTTTCACATCCCAACAGGGATTGAAGTTTTCCCCAAACCAGTATGATACTGGTTCAAAAGACAACCGGAAATGTGGTCTACCATGTTCCCTGTCTTCATGCACCATAGAAGTGGGAAAGAGGTCTGTAGGAAATGAGTGCCACAGACACGTGCCCAGGACAAGCCAGGAGGAAATGGAGTCAGGTACTAAGAGAGACAGAGGAATAGGAAAAGGAAAAAGAGACCGGGTGGAACAGTAGAATGCGTGTAGATAGACACGGAAAATAACATGGAGACACTGAGTAGGAGGATTGAGAACCTCAGTTATTTTTAGGCACAAGGAACTTGGTTGAGGCAGAATGATTCAAACCCACAATCTTTTTGTTCTTAGGAGTCTACGGACAGCCCTACCTGTGGGCCCTACCATACACCCTGGTGAAATCAGGAGGGGAAGTGACCCTGCAGAGTTGGTCAGAGATCATGTTTGAGACCTTCATTTTGCTTATGCACAGAGAGGGGGTAAAGGAGGACCATCAGTACCTTGTTGGGGAGCCTTATGATGGGGGCTCCCAGGCTAACATCTCCATAAGTCCTGTGACTGCTGCACATGCCGGGACCTACAGATGGTACGGTTCTGTCGATCATCAACCCCATGAGTGGTAGACCCCAGTGACCCTCTGGACATTAAGGTCACAGGTGAGAATGTTCAAACCTGTTCCTCATCCTCTCTGGTATACAGCAGGTCCCTCCACTCTTACCTTGCTGATAGGCCTGTGCAGTTCAGAAGTTGGGTTGCTATTTTGCCCCATGTCTATTCTCTTCCATGAAAATCAGACACGCCTTATATCCAAATTATCTTAAAGGAGACAGCTGGTTCAATCTAAGACCTTGCTACAGTGCCATCTGTAGAAGCTGTGTTTAGGAAAAACAAAGGGCAGATTAGCACAGTCCAGGTAAAAGGGTGACACACACGTTTCTCCAATATTACATGAAAAGAAAAAAAGTCAGCAGGCTTGACACATACCTCATTCAGAGTGCACTTGCCTAACATAGGTGGTTAGTTTTGCTGCATAACAGTACAAAATTAATTGTTGTAAAATACAAAATTTAAAACATAGATAGCTTTGTGGTTAAGCTTAATGTTGAATAATGATGGTGACATTGGGCACTTTCATTACAACAATTGAGAAGACACAGAAATACAGAAAATAAAATGACTCTATTTCCATATGGTCATGCACCTCCTCTCTGGCTCTTACAGTCTTTCTGCCCCTCTTCCACAACAGTCCCTGAGTCCTGGGTGGGTGGAGTTTAATATATGAGTCCTGTCCAAGAACCAGAATTCTGTAGACTATTAATCTCTATGCCCTGGTCATTTGTGAGCTTTTGTGTTCCTTGGTCCTCTGTTGCATGAGAGAGCTTCATTAATGAGAATTGAGATATTTATTAGTGTCCTGTTTACCACTTGTTCTATGTTCTGTGAGCCTTAGGTGTTAATATTCTATGGAACACATGCACAGGATTATGCATACTGCTGATGTTATGCTGGGGGACTTAAATAAGAGACGATACAAAGGACAATACACTTATAACATGTACATAATTTAAATAAAATAATTTGTGATGAAAATAAATGCAATTAAAATGGTCCAAGTAGTCATTTTCTTATTTAAAGAATATTTTATTATTTTTATTTTATGTGTATGAATGTTAATGTCTGCATGTATGAAAGAAAGTCTGTGTCATGCAATGCCCGCAGAGGTCAGAAGAGGTTGTTGGATCCCCCAGAACTAGAGTTATGGATGGTTGTTGGCCTCCATGTGGGTTCTGGGAGCAAAACCTGGGTCGTCTGCAAGAGCAGTCAGTGCTCTTAACTGCTGAACCATCTCTCAAGGCCCCCAAGCAGTCATTTGCAAGCATAAGAGTTATAAAGTTGATATAAAATATGAGATAACTATTCTTGAAACTATTCATGAATTGTGGGTGTTATTTACAACAGCATGATTTAGTGGATTACTTTTAGAGAAAAAAAGTGAATTTTTTTCATATTGTGTATTTAGTACATATATAAAATGAAACAGAATAAAGTATAATTTTAAGTGACAATATATCTTAATTTTGTGTAATCTTTATAATGTGCAACTTTATATTTTTCTCCCTATATGCATGGTGTAAATGTATGTGTATGTGTATGGTATGCATGTATGCGTATATGTTGTATGTGTGTGTATGTGTGTGTATGTGTTTGTGTGTGTATGTGTGTGTATGTGTGTGTATTTGTATGTGGATGTGTATGTGTGTGTATGTGTGTTTGTATGTGTATGTATGTATGTATGTACGTGTGTATGAGTGTGTGTGTATATGTGTATGTGTGTGCACCCATGTCGTGCAATGCTGCAGAGGTCAGAAGAGGGCTTTGGATTCCCCTGGAACTGGAGTTAAGGACAGTTCGTAGCTGCCATGTGGGTGCTGGGAATTGAACCCGGGTCCTCTGCAAGAGCAGTCAGTGCTCTTAAGCACTGAGCCATCTCTCCAGTCCTAATGTAAACTTTTTAAAACCTACTGAGTCTAATTACTGCTGCCAATATATGCATGGGTATACGCTGTCATCTACTGAAACGTGGGCAACTTGCCATGGCTGTCACCACCAAGGAAAACTAACTGTTCTTCCCTCAGTGGTTCTTAAGTGCCATTAGCTCCTTAGCTAAGGGTGGGGTCTTGTGAATTCTACCATACATGCTGGGGTGTTGACAGGCCTGACTTTGTGCAGGTCTTGTGTGGGCAACCACAGCTGCTGTCATTTAATGAGTACAACAGCCTTGTCATGTCCAGAAATCACTAGTTTGTCTAATCTTCCCCGAATCTCTCTTACAATCTTTCTTTTTTATGTGTAAGAGTATATTTTCTGCATGTATGTAAGTGCACCCGTGCCATGCAATGCCCACAAAGGACAGAAGTGGGTGTCAGGTCCCCTGGAACTGGAGTCACAGATGACTGTTAGCCACCATAGGGTGCTAGGAATTGATCTCAGGTCTTCTGCAAGAGTAGTCAGTGCTCTTAACTGCTAAGCCATCTCTCCATTCCCCTCTTAAAACCTTTGAAAATTATTTATGGTATAAAAATTTCATATATACATGTTTTTAAAATGATTTTTTTATGATTTTCATATATTTGAATCTTTTTCACGCCCCCCTTACTAACCCCTGCCTAATTTAATGTACTTTATTATATACATTAAGTCCTGTAGAGTCTAGTTTGTGTCCCTAAATGCTCTTCAGTGTGGGTCCATTCACTGGAACCTGGTTAACCTATCAAAACTCTTACCCTTAAATGAGACTGACTGTCCCCTTCCTAGCAGCCATAGATTACCAATAATTCCTCAGGTAAGGTTGGGGTTTCTTACCCACTTCCCCACATCCATGCTGGGATTCTGTCTGGTTTGAGCTTACATGGGATTTGTGCATTCTGTTACCATTATATGAGTTTACATGAGTACCTGATCAGCTATCTGAAAAACTGTTTCCTTGTGGTCGTCCACCACCTATGGTTCTTACAGTCTTTCTGTGTCTTCTTCCTAAGTGATCCCCAAGCCTTGGGAGGCAGAAGTTTGATATAGCTGCCCTATTCAGGAATAAATACTCTGCAGTCTCTTATTCTCTGAACCTTGGCCAGTTGTGGGTCATTGTGCTAATCAGCATCTGCTGCATAAGGAAGCTTCTCTGCGGAGAGCTGAGAGATGCTTTAATCTATGGGTATAAGAGTAAGTCATTAAAAGTCAGTTTATACTGTATCTGTTTAACAAAACACTAGTATTATGCTATCCCCTATGTCCTGTGATGTGTCTAGCCTCAGGTTCCTAGGCCTGATATCAATATTAGGTATGAGCCCCATCTTATGAAGTGGACCCTAAATCCAATTAGAAAGTGGCCCATAATTCTGTGCCACCATTGTACTAGTGAGTATATCTCTCCAGACCAATTGTAGCTCACAGTATTCACAGCTGGGTAAGGTCAATGGCTAATTTTATCTTCATGTAGTGTGTATAGCTCTTTCCAGCACTATTAAATCTGGCCATTAGAGATGAGGCTCTGAAGTCAGCATCCCCTTGATTTCTCCTTGTTTGTTCTACAGTTCAGGTATGTAGTGTCTTTAACAGTAGGGTTGTGCCATGATGTTCTGGTAGGTAAACAAAAGCAAGTTCAATGTCCTGTATTGTTTGAGGGTCTATGGGACCCTTGGTCAACAGTTTCAAAAAAGGCAGTCCATTCTTGGAATTGAGCTTTTTTGTTATACTATGGTGTCTGGTGTCTGATAGGGGCAATGTGTCCCTGTTATAAGTCAGCTCCTTTTAATCTCTTTCTAATATACATATATATGCATATATTACTGTTGATTATCCCTCCCCATACTCTCCTCTTCCCTACCCTGCCATTCCTCAGTCCATTTAGCCCCTCCTACTCCATTTTTCCTCTCCCCCCTTAACTAACTGAAAGTATGAAAGTCGGATGTAGATGGATGGAACTGGAAACAGTCATCCTTAGTGAAGTAACCCAGATGTTGGACATCAAATGTTGCATGTTCTCTCTCATAGCTAGATGCTTTCTTTGAAATCTTTTACATACATATGTTTCAATTTGAAAATCTAGAGAAGTTAGAAAACTTATTACTGACCATGGGTGGGTGGGTTCCCCATGATGCATGGTAGTGATATAAAGGGGGGGCATATAACGTGTTTTAATCAAATCCACTCCCACCATCTTCCCTCCAGCTCTTCCCATAACCCCCAATACTGTTTCCTCCAACTTCATGTACTCTTTATTAAACCCACTGAGTCTGCTTAAGTCCTGTCAGAGTGTGCATGGGTGTAGGGATAGCCACTAGAACATGGGCTGGCTATCAGGTTCTGTAACTGAAGAAAACTGACTCTCTCCCAACCAATAGTCATCAATTGCCAATAGTTCCTCACATAGGGATGGGACTCCATGAGCCCCTCCCAGTTCTTGCTGGTGTTTTGGCTGGCTTGATCTTGTACAAGTCTTGTTCATACAGTCACAACTGCTGAGTTTATATGGGCAATGGCTTTGTCATTTCTGGAAAACACAGTTTCACAGCAGTCCTTCACTATTTTTGGCTCTCAACAATCTTCCCACACCCTCTTTCATGGTGGTCCCTGAGCCTTGTGGGGAAGGGCTGTGATACAATGTCCCATTTAGGGCAAAGTAATCAATAGTCCTTGTTATCTGCACTTTAGCCAGCTGTGAGTCTCTGTATTAACCAACATCAGCTTCACAGAGAAGTTCCTCTGACCAGGGTTGAGAGCTGCATTAATCTCTGACAGGTATAAGGATAAATATTTTGAAAGCAGTTTAATACTATGTCCCTTCAGCAAAAATAATAGTATGACCTCGCCAGCCACAGAGTCTTGATCAGAGTTACAGTACCAGACATGAGTTCTGTAGAGATGAATTTCATGTAATTTTTCATTGTTAGTCTGTTGCTGTGATGGATCCCATGAGTTGACCTTCCAATGTTAAAAATTCTGGGACCAATGCCACATATATGATCTATCTTCAGCCAAAAAGACATTGTGTGGCACACAAGTGTATTTTGTTGAGTATTTTCTTTGCATTTTCATCAGGATATTGATCTGTAGTAACCATTGCTTGTAATGCACTTGTTTTGCTCTGTTAATAGGAGATTGTGGCCTCACAAAATGTATGATGAGCTATTTCTTCTGCCTCTGCTCTTGAGTAGGTTTCACAGAATTGGATAATTTCACTTTTATATTTATTTAGTAAAAGTTGTTCAGAAGAATGAATTGTACCTCTAATATATGTTACTAGCAACAATTACATCAAAAATTGAATACTATTCCAAAAATATTTAAAACATTCAATTTGTGATATGATTTGATAATTACTCATATGATATTCTATCTTGTGTCTATGGAGACGTCATTTGGCTCCTGTGACAAAGACATGGTACTGTGACAGCTCCCTGCTTTCTCAGATGGAAAGCTACTCCAGGCCTACGACGCACACTTCCCACTTCATCCTGATGATTACTGATTCACCCAAGAGTAGAAGCTCATTTCCAAGGAATAGTATTATAAACCACAAGAGTACACACTGTTTTAAGGTGCAAATGTTTTTCCTATGCTTTATAAATCAGTATATCTAGGAAATATTTTTCCTTTTTTAAAGCAGACAACAACATACTCTGGTGTGTTTTCAGATCATCCTAATCTTTTGCCTTTTAAAAAACAGACAATACCAGGAATTAATGGTGATATTTCTATTTTAAGTTTAACATTGTTGTAAAGAAACCTCAGAATTAGAAAATTTGTGGGTAAATGGAAGGAATGGAAACTGTCATCCTGAGTAAGTTAACCCAGACCAAGAAAGACAAATGTCACTTATTATCTGTCGTATCTGGGTACTAGCTTTGAAATCTTAGATATAAATGTTTCAAGAGGTCAGGAAACAAGTATATGGCCTGGGAAGTGCTTAAAGGGGAGTAGAATGCAGTGATATAAAGGGGAATAATTGAATAGGAAGAGTTAAGTGGGGTAGGAAATGGGAGGGTAGGACAGGGAAGCAAGTATGAGGAAGAATAACACTAATGACATATGAAAACTGCTGCTATAGAAACTTCTTAAAGTATACACATATACATCATAAAGACAGATTAAAGGGGAACATTGTCCCTGCTAGACATTATAGGCTAGCAGTGAAAAAGCCCAATGCCAGCCCAATGGGCTGTCTTTTTTGAAGCTATTGACCAGAGGTTCCATAGACCCCCACACAATAGGGACCATTGCCCCTGCTCTTGGTTACCAACCAGAACTCTGGTAAAACCTTGTTGCTGAAGACACTGCTTACATTAGCCACAGAACAAACAAGAAGAAATCAAGCTGGTGCTGACTTCAAAGCCTCTTCTCTATGGATTAGCTTTTATAGTTCTGAAAGTTACTATGCATGCTACCTGGAGAAAATTAATCATCAGTCCTATCCAGCTGTGAATCCTATGAGCTACAACAATCAGCCTAAGCAAGACATGGCATCTGGTGTGATAATAGCACTAGTACTATGGGAGTAACCAATCACTTTCTGATTGGATTTAAGGTATACCTCATAACATGGAGCCCATACCTGACATTTATATAAGGCCTAGGAACTTGTGGCTAGATGGGACACAGGCTATAGGGGAGAGCCCAATACTATTATTCTACTAAATAGCTATAGTATTAAACTGATACCTAATGACTTATTGTTAAACCTGTAGATTACTGCATCCCTCAACTCTCACCAGAGAAGCTTCCTTGTACAGCAGACGTTGATTAACACAGAAACATACGACTGACCAACGTGCAGAGAATAAAAGGCTTCAGAATGGTTATCCCTGAATTGGACACCTATATCAAACTTCTGCCTCCAAAAACTCAAGGATCGTGGCGGAAGAGGTGACAGAAAGATTGTAAGAGCCAGAGGTCCTGGATTATCACAAGGAAACAGGTGTTTTGATGAAATCCATGCCCGCTCCCTCCCCTCCAATTCCTCCCATATCTCCCCATCACTTTTTTTCTGATAACTTCATGTGTTCTTTCTTCTTCTTTGATGTATTTATTTTTTTATAGGGCTTTTGGCTACTCTAACATTCTCCCCTCAGAAGAGGTAATAAAATCTTTTAAGGATTAGATAAAAGTTCCCAAATATTTTCAACATTTTTGGCTTTTAGAATGGAGTATGTTGCTAAGAGGACCAAGGACATTTTGACTTTTAGCCAAGAAACTGTTTATTTTTCTTTGGGGTCTTTTTACCCTAACTGCCTAGGCAATTCCTACTTCCTATTCTTGTCACACCATCCTCTGAAGGGGTTACCCAAATTGCCAATAAGGAATAGGGATGCAGACCGCTCTGGCTTCTTCCATGCTGAACAGGGATGCAGGGTGAGGCAATTGGAGTACCCCTTCAGTGGGTCTATCTAAAAGACTTCCAAACTGCATAACTCATCTTTAGGGGGAAAAGAAAGTCCTTGAATTGTGAATAGGAGACATGAAGGAGAAGTAAAGGCAAGAGTAATTAGCATTACAAGTTCTAGACAGGGAACTAGAAAAAAGTCAGAACAGCGAAATTTTCATGGTTCATATGAGAGCTCATTGGAATTTCTTGACAAGGGCTTCCAAAATCATCCCTCTGTTGGGTTCCTTTTCATTTTTCTTTTGTCTTCCAAGGCTGGACTTTAGAGTGATGGATTTAGGATTTGCTTTCAGGTATTTTGATAGCTGTTGGAGTGGTTAGAATCAGTGTCAGTTCCCTCTCAAAGGCTTCTAGATACGGGAGAAAACAAACTAATCCATCATTTTAGAACAGTAGCTGGTTGTCTCCCTTAGCTAAAGGTGGGCACTACAGTATTGCAAACCAAGGTCTGAAGTCTTAATCTGACCAGCACTTTCTGATTAGGAACAAAGTCATCAATGAGAAATAATTGTTTAAATAACTTTTTATATGGACTTGAGCCTAATGTCTGGGAAGTGTAATCCCTTGAATTCTTAAGGAAATATTCTTATGACTTTACTCTTTGGTTATACATTCCTTTTGGGTGTTTAAGACCATATGGTTGGCCCAAATAAATCAATTTATTTTTACACTTAAGGTCATTTGAGGAGCTGTTCCTTAGAGGTCACATGGGCTTGGGAGTGGCCCCTGGCTCATTTCTTTTACCAGTTCCACCTGCATAAAGATAAGTCAAAGGTCCTGCTCAACCATGTCTGGCTTCACTTGGAAGCATGGATGAGCAGTTTCCTCTGAGTTGACCCTCATCTTTGTAGACTGGACACTGGTTCAAATCCATCTCGTGGGGTCTCCATGTCCTCCCTGAACAAGAGGACAGGTGACTCACCACAGTTACAGGACATTTTGAGAGATGTTCCATAGTCCCCTGGAACTTAGTCGACCTTGGAGGGAAAGGGGCAGAAACTGTCCTTTAAGTCCCTCTGACCAGATTAGTATAGGTGCTATGTAGATAAGGCTTGAGTAAAAAAAAATATTCTCAGATAAACCTTGACTAGATATATATTTCTTTTAATAAGAAGATGCTATATTTGCTCCTTAAACTAGTTGGCTAAACTATGACCATGAAAAATTTAAGATTGTGTGTACATTATTTTTGTCTCATTCTTTATAACAAACCTACACAGACTTTCATCATTTGCTTAGGCATTCTCATTTTTTCTATTTTGGAAAATATCTCCATTCCCATATCCTTTTAATATCTTTTACATTCTCATTTTCTTTTTTATTAATAATCTTTTTTTTTTAATAATTATGAGACCCAATAGCATTAACAAATACATTTTCTATCTGTTGTGAGATTTCTTTTCCTGGGGATACTAAGCAATGCTTATTCCCTTTTAAGGTTGTAGTGTCAAACTGATGTTTGATTAAAGTTTTACTGGGGAACCAATGAATTTACTGAGCTTACTTACCAAGATAACTGAGGGGTTGCTGAAGTGTATGTATGACCTGAGGGTATGCACACTAGAAAACCTTTACCTAGCATGGGTCATGCCTTCTCTTCCTAGCCTTCCCCAGACTGTATACTTTAGTCCTCCCCAAATCCAGGAGGCCATGTGTGATTATGGCCAAATTACATACAGTTAGCTGGGAAGAGTGGCTGGATAATCCAGTGAGGGTCCAATGACCCTGCTTGACCCTCCTTTAATGAATGAACTCAATCATCAACAAGCCCAATTGTGACGATGTTTAGTGATCAGGTTCAGCTGAAGTTGTGACGATGGCAGTTATTTAATGCAGAAGGGACTGTTGTATAGTATTATCTTATTAAAAGGACTACCACATGGAGGCAGGATCCTGGGGCTCTCAGGCAGTCCCCTGTTTTCTCAGGCCCTCTGCCAGAAGGAGGCCAGAGGGAGGCCAGAAGTCGGCAGGCTCTCTGGCAGTCTTCTGAGATCTGAGCCGTTACACCAATGGAGGTCGGAACCCACCCCCTCAGTTTTTGTTTTTTAATATTTTCACTTATCCCTTCTAATATTTCATACCACCCTCCACTATCTTACTTTGGTTCTGTAAAGTCAAGTCCTATGAGGTTCTTGTGATTGTTCCTCTAAACATAAATTACCTTTACTTCTCTGGCTATGTTCAATAGCTTTTCTTCACATTTTATTTTTCCAAAATTGATATCATACACCAAGGTGTTGTTTTCCTGGCATCTGTTCTGATTGCTGCTCTCCAAACTTCCTCAATCTGCAATGTCTTATGTTACATTAATGTGTGTGGCATTTCCTCTCACTATATTTTTTAGATTATTAATCACTTTAGTTTTATTATCTTTAAAAAAATAATGTCAATGAAGAAACACATGACCACTTATGGTTTTTGTAGCTTCTTAGGAACATAATTCGGGGGCTGGAGAGATGACTCAGGGATTAAGAGTATTGAGTGCTCTTGCAGAGAACCTGGATTCCATTCCCAGCACCACATGGTGGCTAACAGCCATCTGTAACTCCACTGCCAGGGGATCTGGTTCCCTCTTCTGACCTCCTTGGGCATTGCACAATGCAGGTGCATACAATATGCTCATACACATAAAAAAATTAAAACTAGAAACATAATTCATTGCATATTATTCCACAAAAGTAAGGTCCTTATGAACTCTGGCAAAAAGGCACTTAAGCTAGCATGCTGTGTCTTTTGGTGTATTTAAAGCATAAAAGATGAAAATGAAAGTTCAAAAATGTAAGCTCAAAGTCAAATTATCATGAGGATAAAGGTGTCATTTTTAAGCTCATGAAGACTTGACATAAAAGGAAAAGTTTGGCAACTTTGTAATTTTTATTTAATTTATAATTGTGGTAGGATATTTGGATAAATCTCATTTGATAATTCATAAATTGGTTGAAATAGTGTAGAGACTGGAAAGCAATGTGCAAAAATCTTCAAGAAAACGTACATATCAAAGTATAAAATACAGCATCTATCTAAAAATCCCATCTGATCTGAAAAAGATTGCAATGCTTAATCTTTATCATCAGCTTTTGTGGATGAGAGGACTAGGGAATTAGCAAAACACAGCCCTGTGATTTCATTACCAGAGATAATTAGATCAATAAGTGAGTTCCCTAATGAAAGGTTTTATCCTTGGATATGTTCATGATATGATAGTGGTGCTATTGGGGCATGGTGAAATGTAGATGGTGTGGCCTAATTGGAGGAAGTGGGCCATTGGGAATCTGTGTACTTGAGATTCCTTCCACTGATCACTTCTAATATTGCACACTGCTCTTCTTTGTGCCCACAATGGTGTGAACTGCTCTACTCTGCTGTGACGTCCCTGCTATAATGGACTGTGCATCAAAAGAAATTCCCTTCCTTAAGTTGTTTCAGGCGTTTGGCACCTGAAAGCAAATCCTGAATCCATCACTCTAGAGTCCATCCTTGGAAGACAAAAGAAAAATGAAGAGGAATCCAATAGAGGGATGCTTTTGGAAACCTTTGTCAAGAAATTCCAATGGACTTTCATATTAACATTTGAAAATGGCCCTGTTCTGACTTTTTTCTAGTTCCCTGTCTAGAACTTATAGTGCTAATTACTCTTGCCTTTACTTCTCCTTCACATCTCTTATTCACGATTCAAGGGCTTTCTTTACCCCTTAGAGATAATAGTTATGTAATTTTGGAGTCTTTTAGATAGACCCACTGAAGGGGTACTCCAAGTGCCTCACCCTGAGTCCCAGTTCAGCGTGGAAGAAGCCAGAGCAGTCTGAGTCCCTATTCCCTACTGGCAATTTGGAACCCATTCAGAGGATGGTGTGATAAGAATAGGAGGTAGGAACTGGCTGGGCAGTTAGGGTAAAAAGTCCCCAGAGAAAAGTAGCCAGTTTCTTGGCTAAAAGTCAAAATGTCCCTAGGCCTCTTAGCAACACACTATGTTCCAAAGGCCAAAAATGTCAAGAGCTTGTATTTAATTCTTAAAATATTTTAGGGTTACCTCTTTAGAGGAGGGAATGTTAGAGTAGCCAAAAGCCCCATAAAAATAAATAAATAAATCAAAGAAGAAGAAAGAGTACATGAAGTTATCATAAAAAAGTGATGGGGAGATATGGGAGGAGTTGAAGTGGAGGGCGTGGGCATGGATTTGATCAAAACACCTTATATACATGTATGAAATTCTCAATAAATTATTTTTTTAAATAAAAGTTGTTTCAGGCATTTGGCAACAGCAATGGCAAAAGGAATAGAGAGACATAGTAAAAACAAGATAAGAAGTCAGCACAGAATCTTAATAGAGAAATTGCAAGAATTAAAAACAATTCATTTTCAATAGCCCATTACCAGCATTACTGTTAAAATGATCCTTTATAGTATATCTAATATATATTTGATTTATATATAGAGCCACCATGGTTCATTATAAAAAGAGAAGAAATGTACATGATATGTATGATTAAATCTATTTTTAGAGTTAGACTATCTATTAAATTCTTGCCCCACTGCTTAAAGAAGCCTTAGAAATTAGGTTACCTGAAAGTTTATTTTCAAGCATGAACATTATAAATAAATACTCCCAAGTTCTATTTTCTGCATGAGTGATTAATTAGTTCAATACACTTAAAAGTTTTAGATAATTTCTTTTAAGTAATGTAATTTCTGGAAAATTATACACAAATTATTTCACATCAATTAAAAAACACATGTATGTTACCACATGTTTCCACCCACTAGACCGTGGTCAACCTACCTATTGTATATGTAGTGGACTACACTGAATTGAGAGGGAGCAGCGGGGGGAAGTGAAGATGGTAGAGGACATCTAAATACAATCAAATATATTACAAATAAATATCACTAATTATATTGTATGACAATCGCAAACATTTAATAAAAATTAAAAAAATAAAATACACATATCAAAGTCTCAAAACAACCCACATGTATGAATTATGTTACATGAGAAAAGTTCACAGAACGTTGAAAGATATTTTTACAGCTGAAAACTTTGTTATGTTACTGTACAAGTTTGGATACTGGATAAAATGTCAGAAGTGGACCACCCAAATAATTAGCTTATCCATTTAAGGTTTGTCAGTATAGTATGTACTCTTCCGTTTGTGAATTTAAACAAGACTACAGACATTCCTACAAACGACATAAACTGGTTCTCTGTCCCAGCCATTGATCTACTTGTTAGCAAGGTCGTT
>NW_008332816.1:1452069-1452970 GCF_000622305.1 Nannospalax galili
CCAGTGTTAGCGTTTTCATGCTTTAAAAAGCATTCTTAATGAACAAAGGCTTTCCCATACATTTCCCAAATAGATAGAGATTCCCTCCAAATATCTCATATTCATGTTTTGTGTGTAGTCTGAACAGATGTATGGATAAAATGTCAGAAGTGGACCACCCAAATAATTAGCTTATCCATTTAAGGTTTGTCAGTATAGTATGTACTCTTCCGTTTGTGAATTTAAACAAGACTACAGACATTCCTACAAACGACATGAACTGGTTCTCTGTCCCAGCCATTGATCTACTTGTTAGCAAGGTCGTTCAGTAAGGAGGCCTTTCCATATTCTCTACTTAGGACTTCTTTCTAGTGTGAGTCTTCTCATGTATTTTAAGAGAATTGGAACAAGTAAAGGCTTTCTCACATTGCTTGCAAATGCAGTTTCTCACCAGTATAAATTTGTTCATGTCTTTGACAGTCACTTGAAGTATGAAAGGATTTCCCACACTGCTTATATACAAAAGTTTCTCTGCACCATGGATCCTTCTGTGACATTGAAGGGGACTGTGACCAGTGACTTTCTCACACTGCTTACAATTACATAGTTTTTTTCCCCCCAGTGTGAGTTTGTTCATGAATTCAAAACTTACTGCAAGAAACAAAACCTGTCCCATGTTGCTCACATGAGGCTTCTCACTACTGTAAACCTTTGTGATTTTAAAAGAGCACCGGGCTTAGTGAAAGTTTTACAATTACATAGTTTTTTTCCCCCCAGTGTGAGTTTGTTCATGAATTCAAAACTTACTGCAAGAAACAAAACCTGTCCCATGTTGCTCACAACTACTGTAAACCTTTGTGATTTTAAAAGAGCACCGGGCTTAGTGAAAGTTTTCCCACAATTCTTGCACATGTTGGGTTTC
>NW_008332816.1:1454360-1457362 GCF_000622305.1 Nannospalax galili
TTCCCTCCAAATATCTCATATTCATGTTTTGTGTGTAGTCTGAACAGATGTAGATACATGAAGACATGAATGACCAATGAGCACGGCTTCACACACATGGCTTTTAAAAATCCGGCATTACTGCAGGAGGAACTTTCTTATTTACAAAGGTACCTGGAATCTGTCTGAAGATTTCCTCACACTGTCTCTGTTATGTTCCCAGTTTCTCCATTTCACTTCTTCGGTTTCTCTTAGAATATTTGTGGTTATCGTCACGTGTTCATCTTCTGTTTTTCCTGTAACAGCTGGGTTCCTGATGGTTTCCTTAATCACATCCCTGCAGGTTTCTTTCGAGAAGGATCTAGCAAAGTTCATTAAGTTCACTGGCATGTCTTCAAAGGTCACAGAGTCCTGAAAATTGAGTGACTTTTCAGCTTAACAAACACTAGGGTAGGAAAGAAACTCGTGGATTTCAGATGCTACTTATCATCTCTAGAAAGGCTGGGCTTCCTGTGGGGGTGGCCATACAGAGCTCATGATCCCTAACTTTTTTAAAAATGATAATTACAGATTCATGTGTAGATGCAAGGAGTAGCAGAGAGATCCAACGTGCTTTATTTATTCACTATCCCATCATACCCTCTTGCAGAATTATATTACAACATTGTAACCAGGATTAAATGATGTTTTAGATCTTTGGGGCTAATATATGTTTTATTTCTTGGTAGGCAGATATGATGTGCTGGAACAACATGCAGTGAATAGGCTTTTGTGGCGTTGTGGTGAGGTTCAGTGACACAGCTTGACAAAGGACCCGTCTCTTACACGGGAGGTGACCTTGGCATGCATTTCAATCCCTACAAGATAAGCAGAGTCAACAAGATACTCAGATGGACATATCATGCTGGGAACTGGATGATCATTTAACTGATGCTTTTATGTTTTATTTCTTGGTAGGCAGATATGATGTGCTGGAACACACATGGCGTTGTGGTGAGGTTCAGTGACACAGCTTGACAAAGGACCCGTCTCTTACACGGGAGGCGACCCTGGCATGCATTTCAATCCCTACAGGATAAGCAGAGTCAACAAGACACTCAGATGGACATATCATGCTGGGAACTGGATGATCATTTAACTGATGCTTCACACGTTAATACTTGCAGGTGAAAGTTTTCCCACAATTCTTGCACATGTTGGGTTTCTCACTGCTGTGAATTTGTTCACGTCTTTGACAACGACTCAAAGAAGGGGAAACTTTTCCCACAATGCTTACATACAATTCTTTCTCTCCACTGTGAATCCTTTCATGGTGTCGAAGGGAACTATGGCTAGTAAATGCTTTAGCACACAGCTTACATACACAGAGTCTCTCACCAGAGTGATTCCATTCATGTTTCCAAAACTTATGGAAGAAATTAAATCTTTTCCACATTATTTACATATATGTGAATCTTTTCATCATGTCAAAGGGAAGTATGACCAATGAAGACTTTACCACATAGCTTACATGTACAGAGATTCTCCCCAGAATGAGCCCATTCATGTTTTTGAAAGTTACTGGAAGAAACCTTTCCCACATTTCTTACACATCCAGGGTGTCTCTCCACAGTGAAGACTTTCATGGCATTGAAGAGAACTGTCAACACTGAAGTCTTTCCCACAATTCTTATATTTATAGGGTTTCGTATAGTGTGAATTCTTTTATGTATTCTAAGGGTACTGGAAGAATGGAAACCGTTCCCACATTTGCAAAGCTATATGGAACTTTTCACCACTGTGAATCCCTGCATGATATTGAAGAGAACAGATTAGAAAAGGGTTTATCCCATAGCTTACATACGTAGGGCTTTTCTCCTATGTGACATCATTTATGTGTGTGCTGGATAGCTTTAGTGTCAACTTGACACACTTGTGTTGAGTGAGCCTCAGTTGGGGAATTGCCTCTATTGGACTAGCCTGTGGTCATGTCTGAGGGGTATCTTCTTGTTGAGTGAGGTGGAAGGACCCAGCCAACTGTGGGTGGTGCCACCCCTGGGCAGGTGGGCCTGTGTTGCATAAGAAAGCAGGCTGATCAGGGGCCAGGGGAGCAAGCCTGTAAGCAGTGATTCTCCATGGCCTGCGCTCCAGCTCCTGACTCCAGGTTCCTGCCCTGAGTTCCTACCTTGGGTTCCCTGATGAACTGTGACCTGGGAGATATAAGACAAGGAAAACCTTTCCTCCCCAAGTTGGTAGTGGTCAGAGTGTTTTGTCACAGCAATGGAGAAACAAACCAGAACAATGTGTTTGAATGGAATTGTAGTAACTGAAGTTTCTCCCACACTGCTTACGTAGGATTTCTTTCCAGTATGACATCATTTATATGTTTGAAAGAAATAGTAGCAAGTGAAGGCTTTCCCACCTTGTGCACATGCCTAGGGTATTTCTCTAGTCTGAGTTCTTTCATGATCCTGAAAGTTAGTGAAACAACTGACAGCTTTACCATGTATATTACATCTCTATGGTTTCTCTTCATTCTGAGTTCATGTCTTCAGTATTACTCAAAAATGAAATTATTTTTCATGCTGTACACATAAATAAGAGTTTCTTTGCAGTGTGAACTTTTTCATGCTCTTGAAAATCAGCCAAACGTGAAATCTTTATCACATGTATTACATTTATATAGTTTCTCTCCAGTGTGAGTTTGTTCTTGTCTTTGAATGTTACTGAAAAAAATAAAAGGCTTTCCCAGTGTTAGCGTTTTCATGCTTTAAAAAGCATTCTTAATGAACAAAGGCTTTCCCATACATTTCCCAAATAGATAGAGATTCCCTCCAAATATCTCATATTCATGTTTTGTGTGTAGTCTGAACAGATGTAGATACATGAAGACATGAATGACCAATGAGCACGGCTTCACACACATGGCTTTTAAAAATCCGGCATTACTGCAGGAGGAACTTTCTTATTTACAAAGGTACCTGGAATCTGTCTGAAGATTTCCTCACACTGTCTCTGTTAAGTTCCCAGTTTCTCCATTTCAC
>NW_008332816.1:1461143-1472276 GCF_000622305.1 Nannospalax galili
GACGGGGGGGGTATATTCCCATACTCACAAAAAAAAAAAAAAAAAAAAAACAAAACCCCAAAACCCTCCCAAAAAACCAAAACGTAGTACAGAGAGTCTGGAGTTCATACAAGCCACAGCACTTGGGAAATGTGAGCCGGATTCATGGGGAGGGCAGTTCCCTTTCCTGTGAGGCTGTTACAGTGATGACTCAAAACAAGGAACACCTGGCCTCCAAAGCCCATGTTGCCTGTTCATCCAGCCAGGAGTGGTGGCCCCATCCAAGACCCTTATCCTGGCATCATTTGCTCTTCTCTGATGTCTGTGGCCTGTTTGTCTACAACTCCAACATCGAAGCTCCAGGATCACACTGGGGGAGAATTGCATCAGGATGAGTGTGGCCTGGTTTGGTCCTTTTGGCCTTTGGGATTCTGCTGTTTGAGACTCCGTGCAGGCAGAGAAGGACAGAAGATGCGGTTGGGAGATAAAGAGGAAAGACAGAAATGTTTCCATGGTGACAGAGTTGGGGAAATAAATCTGACAATCCAAGATGTTTCCATAAGGAAATCTGGGGCTGATTTAGGGAAACTTTTCTGAGAATGTCCAGAGAGAAACTGTGGTTTAGGTGCAGGGAAGCATCAGGGTCGTGGTGGAGAGCGCTTCTCCACCAACATGTGATGTTCGCCTCCTCCTTGTGGACCTTTGCTGACTGCCCCTTCGGTCTTTCTTCTCATCCTGTCCCATCAGCCAGGTGTGTGTCCTCACTTCTGTGCATCTCTCCTGTAACACTGTTCTTTATTATAAATGGCCACATCCCTCATTTGCATTATGAGCCTCCGTCTTTTCTGCAGATAACAAATAATGACTTAAATAACAAAATAATGAGCAAAAATCAGATTACAGCATAAAAAAGACTGAGCACAAATGATTCCTCACTCTCTCTAGAATCCTGGGTATTCGACACATACTCTTTTGTGGTTTATACATTGGTGTGTGAAGGAATTGGGGTGTGCTGTTGACATGGAATTGAAAATATCATTTAAGACAAAGTCCCGATTTGTGCCATTTTCTGATTACTGTCTATTCCCTTCAAGGCCAATGTAATAGCACCAGAGTAATATTTGTATATAGTAATATTTGTGTGGAGTTTAAAATAAACAAAGGTATTTTTGAATTTTGAGATTTGTGTTGAATTTTTGAGAATTTCATACAATATATTTTGAATTGCCTTACTGTAAATGTTGATTAGTTCCATGAAGTCATTTTTGTCAAATAATTGAGACTTTCTACTTAAACAATCATGTCACCTGCAGTAACAGCTGCAGTCCTTCCCAGTATGTGAACCTCCATTTACTTTAGTGGTCTTACTGCATTAGTGATGACTAACTACAAGCCTGAAAATGCCTGGAGAGAGGGAACGTGTGATGTAACCAGATTCTTCCGGATGCTCTGAGAAGAGAGGTGGCGAGTCCAAACGTAACCAAAAGACAAAGGGCTGAAAGGACCAAGAGGAAACACCCAGCTCTGCAAGTCTCAGGCCATCCCCCTACATCCAGGTCAATGAGTTTTGTGATGGGAGAAGAAACGGGGTAGTACCCATGCTGGAAGTCCCAGCCTGTGGCCCCCTTTGCCTTCTTGTCTGTGAACAGGTGGGCATCACCAGGCTCTGGAGTCTCTTTACACTTTATGACAGAAGGGATGTTTGTGACCAATTTACACTTTAGACTTTTGAGATCAAAGAAGCGGAGACCATTGCCTTAGGGCTTGTTGTTCTTTGATTAAAGGCAAATGTGTATATGTCATCTTTGTCTATTTCTGTAGTCTTGTTCTTTATTGAACGAGAGCTGTTGAGATCTAGCTCAACCTGCATGAAATGGGGGCAATTACCTGACGCAGACAGAGTTGGGATACTCTCAGTGACTGTGAGCCAGAGGACTGAGGCTGCTCAAGTCAATACAGAGGTGTGGAGAACACGCCCAGTCCTTCACCTGCCTGTTGTAAAGCCTAAGAATCTCTGGTGAAATCAGACAGAGAAATGGCTTCCCATTAAGTCTCTTATGATTTGTGCTTTGGGAAAATGTCCAAAGGGTTAGAATTTGGTTAGGTAAATGGAAAGCAGCTCTGATTTTAGGGGCACTGGCCTGGGTCCTGTGCATCTGCCAGGGAGAGCCCCATCCTTATGTCTCTGCATCCAGTTTTCACCTCACAGAACCTTAAAGAATTAGATGACATTCACTTGGGATAGACCAGGGTGCCCTTGCCGATCTCCATGACAGCCAGCATCAGTCATGGAGACAAGAGAGCTTCCACAAAAGAGCTGGATGTATGTGAAACTTTCCCTGGGGAGATGTGACATACATGTCTCTGAACCTCAGGTAGGGAACCAGCGGCAGACCAAAGAAACAACTCTACTAAAGTTCGAGGTTAACACAAGAATGGGTGATGGACATCTCAGAGGCAGCTGCATCCCTGAGGAGCCCACCACGGCATGTGTGATGGATGACTCACAAGAGCTGCATCCCTGGAGCTATCTGCATGACCTACAGGTAACTCAACAGTTTGGAAAGTCTCCTCTTCTGGATCTGTTTACTGCTTCCATAACCACGGGGAGGCACCTTGTAAATGCTTGCTACATCTAGTAACTTTCTGAGACTTCTGGATTGTTTCCTTCCAGAATGTCATGTGTTTTCTTCCCAGAGGGAATATTACATTTTGCAGGAAACTGTTATGTAACACTGGATCCCAGTGCAACTGAGTAGAAATTTTCAGCACACAATGAAAAAAGAAATTCAAGGAGCTGGAGAGATGGCTCAGTGATTAAGACCACTGGTTACTCTTGCAGAGGACCTGGGCTCAGTTCCCAGCACCCTCCATGGTGGCTAACAACCATCCATAACTCCAGTTCCAGGGAATCTAACACTCTCTTCTGACCTTTGTGGACACTGCGTAACATGGGTGCACACACACATGTATATATATATATATATATGCATGCAGACAATATACTCATACCCATAAAATAAAAATAAGCAATAAAATATTAAAAAAGAAAAAGTACACCATAAGAAATTGATCTGGAATTGGCACAGATGTTAATATTCTTAGAGAAAGACTGTAAAACAATTATTACAGAGTTTGTGTAAAACACGCTTTTAGCATATGTGAGGCTTGGGGATCAGTCCACAGCACCAAATAAGTTAAAAAATTAAACCAATTATGAGAACTATATTTTCTGTTTGCAAAAATTAAGCACCTAAGTAGAAGATGTAAAACTGGAACATTAGAGAGTAAAATTATCATATGTTTAAAAATACATGGGTATTATTACTTGTAGGTTAAACACTAAAGGATAAGCGACCACTGAACTCGAAGGCTCAGCAATACAGACTCAAAATGAAAAAGGGAATAAGTAACTTCATTAATAAAGAAAAAGTATTGATGAGAGGTGGGAACAGTATCAATTAACATCACTTGTGTATAAGACAGGCACAATTTTGATTCCTAATGTACAGAAAGAGAGAAGAAATATTTGGAAACATAATTAACAAATGTTTTCAATTTTAGAAACATGTTGATAATTTCATACATGTGCATAAAGTACTGCCATCAGATTCACACTCATTTGACCTCTTTTATCTTTCTTCCACTCCTTCTGAGTCCCTTCTTCTACCCAACTATGCCCCTTCCTATTTTGATGTGTGTGTGTGTCTGTGTGTGTGTGTGTGTTCATGTGTTCACTTGCATGTAGGCTTTGTGGAGGTAACCACAGCTCCTGTGTGTTCATGATTACAATGGCCATGTCATGTCCAGGAGACAGTGTTTCACAGCTCTCTTCTCCATCCTCCAGGCCTTATATTCTTCCTGCCCCTCTTCTGTGATGAACTGGTACAGATACTACGTTCAGGGCTGAACACTCAATAGTCTTTTACTTTCAGCACGTTGACCAGTTGTGAGGTTCTGCATTAACTATCACCCTCTATGTAAAGAAGCTTCTCTGACCCAGGCTGAGAGCAGCACTATTCCATGATTAGAAACAAATATTCAAAAGGCAGTATAGCTGTATGTTTATTTAGGAGCATACCAATAGTACATTCTTCCATAGCGTCTGTTACAGTATTAGGTGTTCATTCACTTCCGAGGAGTGGGCTTCGTATCTAACCAGAAAGCAGTTGGTTAAAACACTCCTTGGCATATGCCTAAAGGACTCATCCTATTGCAGAGATACTTGTGCATCCATGTTTGTTGCTGCTCTTTTTACAATAGCTAAGAGATGGAAGCAACCTAAGCGTCCCTCAGCTGATGAGTGGATAATGAAAATGTGGTTCATTTACACAATGGTACGATGGTGTTCTACTCAGCAGTAAAGAGAGATGAAATCATGGAATTTTTGGGTAAATGGATGGAACTAGAAACTGTTATATTAAGTGAAGTAACACAGACTCAAACAAACAAACAAACAAACAAACAAACAAACAAACATGACATATGTTGTCCTTCATATGTAGATCCTAGCACCAAATCCTTATATGTGAGTTTGTATCCTGATGTAACAGCAGGAACCAGGAACCAGGGAGGTAAGGAGAAAGAAGGAGCCGAGAGAAGAACAGTAGGAGGCAGGTGTTACTGAGGGAGAAATGGCTAAAATGGAGGTATTTAAATGGGAGGGGAGAGGGAGGGTCATCAAAGAACTTTGGGGATAAAGGGAAAGAAGGAGCTCAAGAGAGGTGGGACCATAGGCGACTGGTATTACCAAGAGAGAAATGGGGAAAAAGGAAACATTTTAAATGGGGAAGTCACGGTGGAAGGGCTAGACAGGCAGAGGAGAGATAAATAATGCCTAGCTTTTTTATAATTTTAATTGGATTTTAGTCTTTCATACACATCTTAGTCATCTTTATACCCCGTTCTCCACTAGCACCCTCTCACTGCATCCCCCCTACCCCACCAAATTTCATGCTTTCTGTCATTATGCAAGTCAGGATAGTGTCCCCAGATGTCCCTCAGTGCAAGTTCATCCACTGGGGTATAGTCAGTTTATCTAGTCACTCCCTTAAAGAAGATCAGCTCTTTCTTACCCAGCTGTATTCAGCTGCCCAATGATTCTTCGGCTAAGATTGGGGCCTGCTTTCCATTTCCATAGTTCTCTGCTGGCCACAAATGGCCAAAACATAGAAAATAAGAGACTGAAGAGTGTAGGTTTAGACAGGACTCCTGTGTTAAACTGAGCCCACCCAGGGCTCAGGGACCACTGCAGAAGAGGGAGTGGAAAGATTGTAGGAGCCAGGGAAGGAGGTGTGTGACCATATGGAAAGACAGCTTTAGGAACTTGCCCTTGCTTATATGAACTTGCAGCAATGGTGACAGAATGCACAAGACCCATGCAAATTCAAACAGACACCCCCCCATTTCAATAAGGATCAAAATTCAAATTAAAACACTTGCATGTCTTTGGACTGAACACTCCTTACACTAACCCTGAAAGAAAGGACGTTTGCAACATCCCACCCTGAGGAAGGGAGGGTGTTACCTGCTTAAGGTTGATTATTGATAAATGCTATTCCCTCCCCTATATATTAAAAGGAAAACGGTGACTTTCCTGCAGTGAGTGTTAATACTTTGAGCCTTGAGGCCAAAATCTGTGGTGTAGTGCTAGAATCTGTAGTGTGGTTAGGGGACCAGAGGGGCTAAAGAGAAAGCATGGGGAAGTTTAGGTGGAGATAGGTGAGGGGAGCTGCATCTTAGAGCAATAAGGAAGTGAGAGGAAGGAAGTTACCAGCAACTAAACAGAAGCCTGTGGCAAGAGGAGATTAACTTCTCTCTGCAAGTAAGTTAGGCCTTGTTAACACCTTCCCCAAACCCTCTTTCCTGGTACTGTCTGCGATGGCCACATTCAATTTTTAAATCAACTCAGGTAGAAGGTGGGCACCCTCATCAGTTTCCTTCCGCTTCATCTTGCTGTGCCCTAGGTCTCAGCACAGTCCAGGCTCAGTGAGACTCAACCCTCTCTGGTCATCACCCTCCACCACGCTGAGTCCTTCCACGACTCCCCATCTTCCTGCAATATCACACAGTATCTCTTCTTGACATTCAAGGTCAGCTGAGCTAATCTGTCCCCCAATAAACTCATCTCATTCCTACGAGGTAAACTCAGCCCAGGTCGCCATTTGCTCCTGTCAGACACATACCTTCAGTCACTCACACATTTATCTCTCACACTTGACTTCCCAAACCAATAAGAAACTATCAAAGACTTTTCCAGTCTCCTCAGGGTTACAAGGGCAGAGAAGTCTTTCCTTCTTGACCCACTCAGCTGCAAGGGTGTACATTAGCTAAGTTTTGTGTTACGGGTGCAGTAAACCCACAGCCCTTAGAACCTTGATGGACCATCATATAGATTCAGATCATGGAGTTTTGTCACAGTTTCCTGTCATTTACAATCCTTTACCATTCATTCTCCCATGTGGTGGTGGTCTGCTGGAAATAGTGACATGTTCAAGTGTTCCTTTGTTCAAAGATTTCCCCATCAAAGTAAAGATGAAACACAAGAATACATACATTTTGTGCTCAGTGTGCCTGCCCTGCCCTGTCAGTCTGCACATTCCCAAATATCTTCAGAGTTGGAGATATGGTTGGAGGTAAGGACTGCACAGTGTTGTGGATATGGGGAGGATGGAGGGAAAACCACATGTGAAGGCTCTTAGTGCCGCAAACAGCCCTCGGTCTCACTCACTTGGCAGTGGTTTCTTAGGAAGAGATGAGATATATTTGCAGCTAGGGAGAGGAGGCAAACTGGGGCTGAGTTAGGTCCGTGTTCGCTGGAAGTTGGGCACCCAGCTAAGCTGCAGCTGTGTGCAAACATCCTACTGACCCTTGGGTGGGACACTTCCCCTATTTATTTTCTTCCCAGTACTGTGTATGCAACCCAAGCCAAAGCATTTCACCAGTCATGTAATTCTATATTTCCTCTTCCTGACGTGACAGCCTGTGACATAAATTCAGTGCCTATAGTTTTTACCCTGTGAGGCGATCTATCCTCACAGTCACTGTGCCATCATCTGTTTCCACAGCTGGGTCCCCTGGAAGGAGACGTCATGATTCCCACTCTCATAGTGCTGCTCTGTCTTGGTGAGATTTGAAGGGTGGAGGGGGCATCCAAGTCTGGGAGGCACCTCAGGCCACAGTCAGGCTCTGGTTCATCAGATCACCTCAGAGCCTCGATTGGCTGTGGAGAGGAGAGGACCCGTTCAATCTTCAGGGAGAATCTTCTCACAGAGAACTCTCTTCCAGGGCTGAGGCTGGGACCCAGGACCACATTGGTGGCAGGTGAGTCAGTCCCCTGCCTTGTCAGATCCTGCTTCCACACTGAGAACAGAAGACCACTCCTGAGCACTGTGTATGGACAACAGCAGGTGTGGGCTGATGCTGGGATGCCTCAAGGGTCCTGGGACTCAGAGGTGGAATAAAGGAGAGGAGTACCCTGGGACACGGTGTTTGATTTCCTTGCAGGTTCGCTCCCCATACCCACCATCTGGGCTGAGCCAGGCACTGTGGTCACAAAGGGGAAGCCTGTGACCATCTGGTGTCTTGGGACCCAGGAAGCCCAGAAGTACTATCTGTGTAAAAAGGAAAGCTTAAAACCCCAGGAGATGTACATCCCATTGGAGCCTGGGAACAAGACCAACTTCTCCATCCCATTCATGACGGAGTACTATGCAGGGCTATATCGCTGTTGCTATCAGAGTCCTTCTGGCTGGTCAGAGTACAGTGACAGCCTAGAGTTGGTGGTGACAGGTAAGAAGACCTCCATGGGTCCCAGACCCAGGTTATGACCTCAGGAAGGGGTCTGCTCTCAGGGGCAACTCCCTCTCACAACTGGGTCTTTGGACAACAGGAGAGGGGTTCCCTATTTAACATGATGCCTCCTCTTCTAGGTTTCTATGGCAAGCCCAGCATCTCAGCCCTGCCCAGCACCCTGGTGACTCCAGGAAGGAATGTGACCATCCAGTGTAGCTCACAGCAAGGGTATGGAAAGTACATTCTGACCAGTGATGGAGAGCAGAGTGGATCCTGGGTCCAGGACTCCCAGCGACAGTCCAATGGGCATTTCCGAGCCCTGTTTCCTGTGGGCCCAGTGACTTCCAACCCAAGATGGGAATTCAGATGCTATGGCTACTACCAGAGAACTTCCCATGTGTGGTCAGTGCCCAGTGATGCCCTGCAACTTCAGCTGTTGGGTAAGGAAACCCCATTTGTGGCATAATTATGTGAGGCCTTAAACTCTTTGGCAAGAGTCCCGTTCCCAGAGGAGTCCCATGTGGCTGAGGGGAGCTCAGGGCTCTTGACCCAGTGACACAGAGTATGGGAGACAGTGAGACCTGCAGGAATGGATGGGAAGCAGAGGTGTTTGGCAGGAACTAGGCCCTCAGTCCCCAGTCCATCTGCTCTCCAAGGCCATCTAGAGAGCCTTCCATTCCGCCCTTCCACTGTCAATGCTGACATTGGCTGCAACAGATCTTTCTGTCCAATGAAGGGAGATGTGACCTCCCACAGGTACCTACCTTGAGAACTGCCCCAGGCTGGACTCTCTTAGGCTGTCACCTAGAACCCCATGAGCAGCTCCCACACTGCTCAAGTACACAAGCTATGGTTACACCATCTCCTCCATGTGGTCATCCCTTGAAGACCCTCTGGACATTTTGAGCACAAGTAAGGAGACCTATGGGTCCAGCCAGAGATCACAATGTTGCACAGACCCTGCTGGGGGATCCCAGGGTGTGATGACTGGGATGAGATATGAAGGTATCAGAGAAGAAGAGAAGCACAGAGACAGGAGTTATAGGGGTGTCAATGAGGGAGAACAAGTAGAGGAGGCATGCATGCACAGAGTCGGAAAACAGACAGAAACAGCTTCTCAGAGATGGACTCTGGAGAGGTCTCAGCTCAGAACAAGGTGGCCAGTCCTTCACCCAGCCTCTGTAGGACAACTCTCTGTCACATCCATGTTTTCAGTGCCAGGCCCCAAGATGTCCTGAGAAGAGGGTGTCACCCTGCCATGCTAGTCATAGAGTTTGGGAGACTCTTTCCGTGCAACAAGCGAGCAGCCAATTCCACCCCTCCCCATGACTAAGATCAGACTTGAGGTCAGTACCAGGCAGAATTGTCCATGAGTGCTGTGACATAGAAGGACAGTCTTCTGTATGTGCTGATGGCAGGTGGCAGATGAGAAAGCCATGGGCATCCACAGTTAAACAAGGAGACATGCTGGGATGTGGTCTTCTAGGTCTCCATACTTCTGACCTCCAGGGCTTCTGATGTGGGATATGTCCTCCTCCTTCTGCATCCCCAGCCCTATCTAGACTGTTTTGCTTCTCTCATTAGCTATGATTTGAGGAAGAAAAAGCCATGGGAAGTTGAGGATGCATGTGACTTTACCCATAAGATCTCAAGTTGGAAACCACAGAATTATGAAAACTTCAAAGATTTATGAAATCTTGTTAATTTAAAAACCACTCTCTTTTCTATATCAGAACCGTTATTTCGATCTGTGTCTGCTCACTGGAATGACTTGGGAAATCACTGCCCAAGACATCTTGTCTTAAAGTCAGTTTTTCTCTACTCTGCATTTTTCTGTTTACACTTGACTGGGATTTCTTGCTTTTATGATACTGTGAAACAATATGTAAAATTTAATTTGAGATACATGGAGTTCTATCTTTACATTAAAAATATTTTATTTAGTTTTTTAATTTTGTGTATGAGTGTATTGCCTGCATGTATGTGCACGCACCCATGTCGTGCAATGCCACAGAGGTCAGAAGAGGGCGTCGAATTCCCCTGGAACTGGAGTTAAGGACAGTTTGTAGCTGCCATGTGGGTGCTGGGAATCGAACCTGGGTCCTCTGCAAGAGCAGTCAGTGCTCTTAACCACTGAGCCATCTCTCCAGCTCTCTCTTTCTTTACATTTTTTTATTGAGCTTTTGTACAATTCATACAACAGTTCTTAATCAAATTTAGACCCCCTTCCCAATTCATGCCTCCACCACCCCTAACTGGACTTCACGCATTCTGCCATACATGTTAAGTCTTATCTGGTCAAGCATCTGTACCAAGATGTCCCTCGGTGCACATTCATCCACTGGAGTCTAGTCAGCCCATCCAGAGATCATAAGGCATACTCTCCTTCACTCAGCAGTAATCAGTCTCCAGGAGTTCTCAGTCTAGGGCTGGCCCACCGTCCATTTCTCTTGTTCCCCTCTGGGCCCTTGTCTGATTGAGTTGGCATGGGTCCTGTGCTCGATGCCACTATTGCCACAAGTTCATATGTGTAAACTTCCAGTGATCTGAAAGCCTCTGCTTCCCTGTGTTCATGAACCAGCCCTGGTGCTTACAATCTTTCCAGCTCCTCTTTAGTAATGATCCCTGTACCATGTGTGGGTGAGGTTTAACATAGGAGTCCCATCTAAGGGTACACATTCCATAGTCTCTTATTCTTTAAAAGTTGACCAGTTGTGGCCTTCTGTGTTCGTTGCACTCTGTTGTATAAGGAAGCTTCACTAGTGAGAGTTGAGGGATGCACTAGCTTTCTCTCTACCCCACGGTCTGCTATGTTACATGAGCCTTAGTTGTAGAGGTTCAACTGTAGATGTGTCACCTAGGACTGGGTATCTCTCAGAGTTCTATCTTTAAATATGTGTTTTGATTTCTCTTCCTGCTGTTATGATAAATACACTGGCAGCCAGCCTGGTCTACATAGTGAGTTCCAGGACAGCTGGGGCTACAAGGAAACCCTTTCTCATAAAGACCAAAAAAAAAGCAAAACAAACAAACAAACAAACAAACAAACAAAAACAAACCAAAAAGCACCTTAGGGGAGAAAGTTTATTTGGCTAAATGCTCACAGTTAATACTTGGAAGTTTGATCAGTTATGAGTCTACATTAACCAGTATGCACTGCAAAAAGAAGCTTCAACCAAAGTTGTGAGCAGCACCGGTCTATGGATGCAAACACACATATTTAGAGTACAATTTGACAGGATGACCATCTAGCAAAATAACAACAGTTGTTTTCCTTCAGGGTCTATGATCTCCACAGTCATGGGCTTTTGTCCATGTTTACAGTACTAGGAATTAAATCTCTCTTGCGCATCAGGCCTC
>NW_008332816.1:1474204-1476277 GCF_000622305.1 Nannospalax galili
GTTACTAAATAGTAAATGTACATAAGAAAGCTGTTGGGTTGGGTCTATTATTTTACTTTTTTGGCTTGTTGTTGTTTTGACAGGGTCTCCCTAGTCACTGTCCACCTGGAAGTCACGATGTGGACCAGGGTGGCCTTGATCTCATAGAGATCTACCTCCTACCTCCCCAGGGCTGGGATTAAAGGCATTTAAAGGCATGCTCCACCAAACCCAATGTTAATTTGCTTTTCTTTTAGATATAGGATTTTATGTCTTAAAATTGCTTTTCAATTTGAGACTTCACTGATCTCTTTGTCCTGTTCGTCCAAATTTTCAGACTCACAACCACAAGATCATACAATGGAGAATCTCATTCGGATGGCTGTGGCTGGCTTGGTCCTGGTGGTCCTTGGGTTTCTACTGTTTGAAAACTGGCACAGCCAGAGAAGGACTGAAATGGAGGCCAGGAGGTAGACAGGTGAGGAAAGGAGAAGGCAGTGCATCTCTCAGTGTGGTGGAGACAGAAATGAACCGACAAGCAGAGATGATTCTGCAGCATCTGCAGCACAAGTGTGTGGGCTGTCTTGGAAATCTCAAGGAGAGTGACATGGTTTGGGTGAGGGGTGGAGGTCAGAGGGGTCTGTGAAGAGAACTCTGCACCCATCCATTGGGGCAGTGTCCCTCAAATGCTGTTGATGCCTCGTACCATCTTTTCAAACTCTGCAGGACCTGAGAAGCCCCCTTTGTCTACTCCACTTTCACATAACCTATCCCAGGTTTGAGAACTTATTTCATTCCTGAGTGTTTACTACTGATTCTCTATTTCTTTATCTCAACTCAATATCTTGTGAACTAACAGAATGGGCAACATCAGATTCCAACCTGAAATTGATAAATTCAAAATGATTCCCTCGGATGTGTCTATCTTTATGAAGTGCTTCTGTCTAATTTCACTGGATTTCAGCAACATTGTCATCTGCACATTGATGTTTGATGGACAGCATGGCAGAGAAATGGGAAACACACACTGAAATAATAATGCTTTTTAAAATACCAAGTTTTAATATTTGTTGATTTCTGAAGTGTAAGTTCCCAGACAACAAAATTTAGGAGCCTGTGATATCTACAGATGTGGGATTTGGGAAGTGATCACAGAAATCTCCTTCACAGGCCATGTGAGGTGGTCATACCACATCTCTCTTTACGCTCAGTGGTCCTCCTCTAATGATAAATATAGCACATAGTTCCTTCAGCATTCCAGTGAGACAGTAAGAAAACCCTAACCTGCTTGTCCTAGAAGCAAAAAAACTTAGCAACTTCCCATTTTCAGAAATGATTGAGCATGTTTTTGTCATGTATTAAGTGCAAGTTTATAAATTAATCAATTGATGGGGGATTATATTAAATCAGAATGATGACATTAAAAAATAGACATATACAGAACTGGAGAGGTGGCTCAGTGGTTAAGAACACTGGCTGCTCTTGCACAGGACCCAGGTTCAAATCCTGGCACCCATGTGGGGGCTAAGAACTGTCCTTGACTCCAGTTCCAGGGGAATCCAATGCCCTCTTCTGACCTCCATGGGCATTGTATGACTCAGGTGCACTAACACACATTCAGGCAAACCTGTAAATTAAAAAAAAAGTGGACATAGAAAGAAATGTCCCAGAATTCAATCATAAAACATTAATAGGAGCAAATTTTTATGCTTTGAAGTATTATTATTTTTTAATCATTATCTTGAAAAATTAATAACTGCATGATTAGAAGCTTTTCACTACAGCTTTAAAATATTCAGTACCCTGGCCAACAACTCAAAAGAAGGTATCACCTGTCTGGCATTGTTGCTTGTTATGTAGCCTTTAGCTATGCATATGGACTCTTATGAAATTATGTTGGTCCATTTAATCTTTGGTTATACTTTCCTTTTGGGAGTTTAAGACCATACAGTTGGACCAGATAAACTGATTTATTTTTACTCTTAAGGTTGTTTGAGCATCTGTTCCTCAGGGGTCACATGGGCTTGGGAGGAGCCCCTTGGCTCCTTTCTTTTACCAGTTCCATCTATGTGAAGATAAGTCAAAGGTCCTACT
>NW_008332816.1:1478986-1479623 GCF_000622305.1 Nannospalax galili
CACAAAGCCATGGTAAGGTCTACCTTAGGTATCCATCAACACTAATGGATAGTCAAAATACACACTGGGCTTTAGTTCAGCTGTAAAGAAGGAAAAATATCTGCCATTTGAAGGAAAACAGATGAAACTGGAGATCATCATATAAAATGAAATAATCCAGAATAAAAAAATGAATAATGAATAATTCATGTTTTTCTCTTTTTTCATATACATGATATGAAAGTTCGAGGGACACTGTTTTCTATGAAAAAGCACAATATCCGGAAGGAGTTAAGAAAAAACAGCAATGGAAAATGGATGGGAGGTTGCAAGGGGGTGTGCAGATAGGGGGGAGGGGATCTAAGTATGATAGAAATATATTGTATGAAATTTGCAAAAATTCAATTAATAAAAGAAAAAAGCAATGACATTTTGCAAGAGGGCAAAGGAAAATCACATTTTTTCAAATGTGGAATATGATAAGTAAGGTCTACCTTAGGTATCCATCAACACTAATGGATAGTCAAAATACTCACTGGGCTTTAGTTCAGCTGTAAAGAAGGAAAAATATTTGCCATTTGAAGGAAAACAGATGAAACTGGAGATCAACATATAAAATGAAATAATCAAGAATAAAAAAAATGAATAATGAATAATT
>NW_008332816.1:1479708-1480190 GCF_000622305.1 Nannospalax galili
CTATCTATCAATCTATCATCTATCTATCATCTATCTATCTATCTATCTATCTATCTATCTATCTATCTATCTATCATCTATCGATCTATCACCTAACTATCTATAATTTACCTATGACATGCAAGTGGATGAGAACTATTTTGAAAGAGAAAAGGAACCAAAGCCAAAGGGAGGTCACGGTAGGAACATGACCCAAAACACAATAATGTGTATATTATATGGACACTCCTTGTTTTGCATGCTTGTGGGAGACAGGCTTGAGCCTAGGGTGAAAGTCTTATTGACAGCCATACAGCAGGCCTGAGGCAGAGGCCCAACCGCTGGAGCCACAAGGAAGGCCTTGTGACATTTGCTCCCATTGGCAGATCATGAGAATGATGCCTAGAGCTTGCCACTCCATAATCACCACCCTTGGAATTCAAAATTGCAACACTTAGATATTGCAACAGTCAGGGTCACGTGGTTTCCAGGAATCCAGGCTC
>NW_008332816.1:1480540-1481518 GCF_000622305.1 Nannospalax galili
CTGTAATCTGAAACCCAGTATGCTAATGAGGCATCCTACCCACTATTCTGTGATAGGACATTAAGTCTGTTATGCTAATAAGGTATCCTACTTGCTGTACTGTGATTGGACCACTACCCCTATATAAGTTTGTGCCTTCCTGCAATAAAGCAGACCTGTGTCACTGAACCTGGTCTCCTGTGTCTGAATGTGGCTCCGCTGACACAGTTTCCTCACCAGCCCTGGAGTCCGGGACCAGGCAGAAGCAGCGATGATCAGAAGCAGTGCCAGGTGAGCTGAAAAGTGGCCTCAGCCCAAGGGCAGACAGAAGAGCGGCCTCAGCCCAGGGCAAGTGGAGGAGCAGCCTCGATGCCTGTGAGAATGAAGGAGCGGCACCCATGAGAACAAAGGAGTGGCTGCCACTGGTGGTGACTGCAGCTGGCACCCAACGTGAGGCACGAAAACTCCTGCCCCACAGAGCTGTAACACTCTGAGCTGTAACACTCGGGGCTCCCGATGCCCCCTTTGCCGCCAGTGATTCTTCTGTGGGTGCTCACAGCTTTCGTTCTCCTGTGCTTCCTCTTCTGGCTTGCAGTCTTTGGTTTGGTGTGTCGTTCCTGTCTCCACTGATCGTCTTCCTGAATGGCTCCTGAGTCCTTCTGGGCACATCTTGGAGGGTGAGCGACCTCCAGTATGGGGAATAGTCATCCAGCTGCTGCCAGTCCCCATGCTGCTGCACTGGTTTCTCTCCTCAGGAGTAGGCAAATTAGGGTAATAGAGAAGGAATTAACTAAGGTATTAGATGAAGTGCTAGCTCTTGCCCCTGGTTTATGGATTCCTGCTGTTGGGATCAGAGAAATGGGCTCGTGTGCTATTCCTGGCCAGAAAGAGAGAAGTCAGGGAGGGGCACCCATAATCTGGGCTGTTCCACTCCACTGTGACTGCCATTCCGGCCTTGCTTCAGGGAGTTACCCCTGAAGCCCCTGAGCAGAATAATCT
>NW_008332816.1:1482176-1486879 GCF_000622305.1 Nannospalax galili
ATAAATAAAGCAAGAGGATAGTGGGGATGGCCCGTCCTAGGTATTTCCAGTCAAAACCAAACTAACTGATTTCTCTTCTGATGTGGAAGCGATGACTGCTGATAATGAGGTAAAAAAATGAGGAACCAGGGTCCGAGGGTCCCACTGATGAAAAACAGGAAGTCAAGATTGCCCCCGCCCTGCCGTTAGGGGGCAGTGGCTACCCTCTGCCATCTTGTATTGGGTTTGATGAAAAACAGGAAGCTAAGGCAGCCTCCAAACCACCATTAGAGGGTGATGGATACTTTAAGCCATCTTGCACTACCTTTACGGAAGCTCCCCCCACAGTCCATCTACCCCTCCCTTCCAGAGGAGGACTCGAAGCCCCTCCCGCTTAGGCCCCTCTTCTATGCTACAATGGGAGATTTTCCACAGTTCTTCCCAGTTACTGCCAATCAGGGACAACAGAACCCCAATGTCTGGAATCCATATTCTCATGATACCTTAAGGAAGCTGCGTAAGGCAGCAGTTGAGGATGGCATTCACTTCCCCTGGTTTGGTCAGTTATTAGATAGAATCAGTCATTCGGCCAATACCCCCTATGATTGGCAGAATATCGCCCAGGGAGGTAATTTTCTCTTATGGAAGGCTGCCTATCAAAATGAGTGTAAACAACAGGCAAAACACAATAGAAATGCCAACGTTCAAAACATTGGGTTTGATTCCTTGGTAGGGCGTGGCACTTTTGAAACCCCACAAGCCCAGGCACAGGGACCTCCTTGCTACTTTGAACAAGGGCAGCTTTATGCGCTCTGTGCTTCCCAAAGTATGCCAACTCATGTTTATACCAAATTGACCAGATTGATACAAAAACAAGTGAGCCTTTCTCTGGCTTCGTTGAAAGGTGCCAACAAAGCGTTAATAGGAATATCAGCCATCGGGGGGCTGCAGATGCTTTGCTCAAGGAGCTTATATATGAAGGCTGCTCTACCGAGTGCCGCCTTGCCATTGGACCCGTTAGACACAAGGATGTCTCTGAATGGTTTCTAGCCTGTTGGGATGTGGGGACCACTTGAGCTCATGCCACAGCTCTCACTGAGTCACTGGCTGCTCACCAGCCACAGGCCGAGATGGACAAAGGCAAATGTTGGGCTTGTGGAGGACAGGGTAATTGGTTTTGCACCTGCCCTAACAAGATCTGCAGATGGATGTTACTCACTTTCCTTCCTTTGGCAAGCTCAAATATATCCATCATATTATTGACACTTGTTGTTAATGCAAGGGTGAGGCTATGCTTATGTCTTTCCAGATAATGTTATCCCAGCTTGAAACATCAGAATTGCTTGCAATGAAAGCCCTCCCTCCACAACCACTGACCCTCGAGATGGCAGCCCTGACCCTGGAGAAAGCAGTGCACCTGTCAACCACCGAGAGACTGACCTGGCGTCGCAGACCACAAAAACGACCAGCTCCAACAGTGCCAATAACCTGGGATGACCTTGAGTATCTCACTTCACAAGTAGAGACTATAGCCATTACTGGTATCAATTGGTTTTGCACCTGCCCTAACAAGATCTGCAGATGGATGTTACTCACTTTCCTTCCTTTGGCAAGCTCAAATATATCCATCATATTATTGACACCTGTTGTTAATGCAAGGGCAAGGCTATGCTTATGTCTTTCCAGATAATGTTATCCCAGCTTGAAACATCAGAATTGCTTGCAATGAAAGCCCTCCCTCCACAACCACTGACCCTCGAGATGGCAGCCCTGACCCTGGAGAAAGCAGTGCACCTGTCAACCACCGAGAGACTGACCTGGCGTCGCAGACCACAAAAACGACCAGCTCCAACAGTGCCAATAACCTGGGATGACCTTGAGTATCTCACTTCACAAGTAGAGACTATAGCCATTACTGGTATCTCCTAATATTTGGACCCTGCATTGTTAATTTTGTTAAGGCTAGTTCAGTTAACTGTTGCCCTGCCTCTGGATCTTGCCAGGCATATCTCTGCAAACAAGCACCCACTGTTCCTTGCCCTTACCAACCTATAATTATCCTCTAATGGGTTTCAACAAATTCTTGACCCCTGAGGAGGCCTTTAAACAAGCCAATACTGGATGTACTGCCTCTCCCTCTGCCAAACCACACAAAGGGACCCACCCTTCGAGGGCTATTAGTCAATGATGGGTAAGATCCCAATGGATGGGAAAATCTAAGACAGGCACTGTCCATTATGCTGGGTGACCCTTGAGGTGGGGACAACAATGCTGAGGCAAAGAATCTCAACTCCCACTGGCTAGCATGGAGTTGGCATAACTTGCTTGTAAGTAAGCTTGCCATCTTGAGAGATGGAGCTCTTGATGCAATGACCCCCTGAGCCATTTTACTTTGCCTTGATGTATCTGGACTCATATCAATATGCTATATATTATAAACTATACCTCACCTTTAAAAATAAAAATAAAGAAAAAGTCGGGACAGGCTTGAGCCTAGGTTGAAAGTCTTATTGACAGCCATGCAGCAGGCCTGAGGAAATGGCCCGACCACTGGAGCCACAAGAAATGCCTTGTGACATTTGTTTCCATTAGCAGATCATGACACTGATGCCTAGAGCTTGCCACTCCCTAATCACCACCCTTTGAATCCAAAATTGGAACACTTAGATATTGCAATAGTCAGGGTCACGTGGTTTCCTGGTATCCTACTTGCTGTACTTTAATAGGACGCTAAACCTGTTATGCTAATAAGGTATCTTACTTGCTGGGCTGTGATTGGACCACTACCCCTATATAAGCTTGTGCCTTCCTGCAATAAAGCAGACCTGTGTCACTGAACCTGGTCTCCTGTATCTGAATGCGGCTCTTCTGACACAGTCTCCTCACTAGCCCTGCGGTCCGGGACCAGGCAGAAGCAGCGGTGATTGGAGGCAGCGCCAGGTGAGCAGAAGGGCTGCCTCAGCCCAGGGCAGGCAGAAGAGCGGCCTCAGCCTAGGGCGAGCGGAGGAGCAGCCTCGAATCCTGTGAGAATGAAGGAGCGGTGCCCATGAGAACAGAGGAGCGGCCGCCACTGGCAGTGACCACATATGCTGACTAAAAAAATAAATAAGAAAATTTCAAAATAGAATTATTGGTTGGAGGGATGACTCAGTGGTTAAGAGCACTTGTTGCTCTTGCTCAGAGCTGCCTGTAACTCAAACTCCAGGGGATTCTGTGCCTCCTCTGGCTTCTGAATACATTCACATGTACATACACATACATGTAAATAGAAATAAAATAAGTCATGAGGTCTCACTACAAGATGAAGAGCTACAGGAAATTGATGGAGGCTGAGGGAAGGAGAATCAGCTTTCTCCAGTGACCAGCTGCCTGAGAGGTTATCTATTTCCAAAAGGGCATCCCTAAACACATAAGCACCAATAAATGGAATCAATGGGCTCAGTGCGTCATGTACAGTTATTTATATTTATAAATGTATGTATATAATGTAACTATAATAATCAAAGAAGAGGTCATGAAACTGAGAGGGAGTGGGGGACATGGGAGGAGTTGACTGGGGACTAGGAGAGATGGAAATAATGCAAAGACAATACGCATGTATCAAATCCTCAAAAATAAAAACTACTCTTAAGAACAGAGTTACTCAGTGACTTTCTGAGTTTATATGAAAATGTGTCTCAATGGCTTATCTGCACTCCTGTGTTCATGAAGTCAATATCCACAATAACAAATCTGTGATTATCCATCAATGGGTTAACCAAAAAATTAAGTGAATAACACATGGGTATCTATTTTCATGAAGCTTCCTTAAGGGTTCAATCCAGAAAACATTACTTTTCTTCATGGGTTCTCCTGTTGAAAGTCAATAACAAAACTGGTAAGGCTTCAAAGGGAAAATCTAATCTGGATTATCAAGGTGCAACTGCATCACATTTTAGTGGATGAAAAGTCAACACAAACAGAGCCACGAAATAAGAGTGAACACAGGTTTATCACCTTCACAGACAGGAGAGCACAGGGGTTATCCCCCACACCCTGCCTCCCCTTCTTCCTGCCAAATTCCTTCCCAGCTAAGAAAAGAGCCTTTGGGATTTTAGTAGGTGAGTCCATACATAGTCACAGAAGAATGCTTTTCTGAGCATTTAAAGCATTAGATCTCAAAGTGATGGAATGGAGTACATAAGTGAAAGTTTTAACTAGTGGAGAGGAGCACTTCGCCATGTTCAGCTTGTGGAATAACAGTGGTGGGTAAAATGACTCTGGAAATGCTCAACATGCATTATAAAGATGGAAGACAGGAATACTGGGTGTTCTCAGTTTATATCATTAGGATGATAGACAGAGATGCCCCGATCATGCTCAGCTGCATCCAGAAGTTTTAAAGATAAAAAAGGAAACAACATCTTGAAGTTTGCCTTTAAAGGTGCCAACCTCACTTAGTGGCTGACAAAAGTGCCCAAAGTCACAGCTGTACTGGTTGAGTAGATCCTAGGATGATACTGCACACCGCAGTGCCTGTGGTTAACAAAGGTGTTTGTTTTGCTTAAACTATTGTATCTAGGCATGGTCAGGAACATTTAGTTCCAGTTTCTGAAGAAAATGAAACAAAATAATAACATGAGAACACAAAGCCAGGGTAAGCAGCAAAATCAGATTCATTAAAGAAAAAACAGATGGTACAGGTTAATTCTGTCCTCATACAAGCAATAATGATAATAAAAATA
>NW_008332816.1:1486985-1499440 GCF_000622305.1 Nannospalax galili
ACAGGAGAAAACTTTTTGAGATCATGTATATATTAATATCATAATTTGTGGTGATGAATTCACAAGTGTGTACATGACTAAACTTAGTTGTATAAATGAACTATGCACAGCTTCTCTGTATTAGTCTTTTAATAATTTAAAATGCACATGGTAAAGAGTATAGTAACATTTTGATTTAAAAGATAATAATGATAAGTTTTACAATACTAAGTATTGCAGATGATCACATGGTTTAATCAACAAGATCTCTCATAAACTACTGGGGGCTGGAGAGCTGTTCAGTGGTTAAGAACACTAGTTGCTCTTGTGGAGCACCTGGGTTCATTCCCAGCACCTACATGGCAGCTAACAACCATCTTAACTCCAGTTCCAGGGGAATCCGAAGCCCTCTTCTGACCTCTGTGGACATTGCATGACATGGATGCACTTACATACATACAGGCAACACACTCATACACATAAAATAAAAGCATCAAATAGAATATTAAAAAATAAACTACTGTTTGGAATATCAATGTCCTCTTATTATGCTAATGGGTAGTGGGATGTTAATATGTAATATAATGTGAGAAACAGAGAAAAGACATGAGAGATATGGAAGGATAAGAGAGAGGGAGAGAGAGAATAAGAAGTGGATTACAGGGTCGTAAAACAAATTACAGATAATGCTGTAAATCCTCAAGTATGCATGTTTTGCTTTTTTGGTTTCAAAAATGGAATTTTGTTAGTAGTCGAATTATGACACCACTTGGACACAGGTTCACCACTGTCATAGCATCTGGCTCATTAACTGAGCATCCTTATGCTAAGTGCTCAGGGTGTTTTATGGTTTGTCAGAGCAGGCCCCCCGTGTCTGCTGAACTGGCTGGAAAAAAGGCAGAGACGGAGAATCTCAGTAGTAGCTTTAAATCTGATTAGTTTGTAAATTCTTTTTTTTCCATTTCTTTTTATTCTCCTTTATTAGGAAATTTCACTTTATTATAGTATGTCACAAAATAGGCTGGGTTTGTTTATTGATCTAGGGTGCAAGCTGTTCAGATTGGCCAACTGTGCAGCATAAAGTAAATGACAGAGATTGAAAGAAACAGAATTTTATGAATCGAAATAACTACATCATGAGCTGAATGGGAAATGAAATAATCTGAAGCAATCTAGAAATAACAATATAGAAAATAATTTTGGGGGCAGGAGAGATGGCTCAGTGGCTAAGAGCACTGACTGCTCTTGCAGAGGACCTAGGTTATATTCCCAGCACCCACATGGCGGCTATGAACCATCCTTAACTCCAGTTCCAGGGGAATCCAAAGCCCCCTTCTGACCTCTGCGGCATTGCACAACACAGGTGCACTCACATACATGCAGGCAATACACATAAAGATAAAAAAGAAAATACACTCATACACATAAAAATAAAAAAGAAAATAATTTTGATTTACATGTTGTGATTATTATACTATTAACAGTGTTCATTTAATGTATGTACGTTACATATGAAGACTGAATATTGGATAAAAACATCAAAATATAAAAAAATCGATGCAATTACTCATTTGATGATTCCAAGAAAGAGGAATTTGATGCAATTACTCACTTGATGATTCTGAATTAACATGACTTGGAGTCAGACAATTTCATCACCTATGAGCTACATGCAAGGATGAGGGGATGACAGGCATCTCCTTTCTGTGCTGTGGTCAACTGGCAAACCAGATGAGTCGGGCCCCCTGAAGATATCCTGTGTGTTTTTGCTGTGGTTCTGTTTCCTGTCTGCTCAAGCAACACCATGCTGCCCATGCTCCTCAGCCTGGCGTGTCCTGGTGAGTGCTGCTGGGAATGGAGGATGCAGAGAACAAAGTACAAATAGCCTGGCTTCTGTGGGTGGTGGGCACTGGTGCCTGGATTTATCTTCACTGACCAGGCTTTTGGTCATCATGAGTCTTTCTCCTCAGGGTTCTTCTTGTTCCAGAGGACCTGGGCACAACTGGGTGAGTCAGCATCCAAAGTATGGGTATGTTGATTATCTATCATGAGTCTTTCTCCTCAGGGTTCTTCCTGTTCCAGAGGACCTGGGCACAACTGGGTGAGTCAGCATCCAAAGTATGGGTTGCCAGACACCCCCAATATAGAGAATTTTCCTTAATAGGAAGGCAAACAGCACGGGATTGGGCTGGTTTGTGGACTAAGGGGAAGACCTGTGAGTGAAATCTCTTGTAAACTGAAAAGTGGACCTGCAACTCTGGTCTCTAATTCTTTCCCAGACACCCCAGCTACTCTTTTCTTGGCTGACCCAAACAGCTTGGGGAACTGGATGAGACTAGAGGAGTCCCAGATGTCTAGGGGAAATGGTGTTATCTGTGAAATAGGGAAAGATTCGATGAGGAGGAGCTGGAACAGTACCTCCTCGCAGGACTAGATGGGGACGAACGCTACCCAGCACGTCCACAATGACAGGGCACTTAGTGCAGGTGTTATTGTACTCAAAATGGTGGGAGAATCTTGGAGGAATTCCAGAATATTCTGATGCAGACTTGTCTAATGACTTTCTCATGTCATTTCATTGTCAAGGATTTTGACCTCTGTTGGCTGTCTACTTTTTTTACATGTAACTTATTTTCATAATGCATTGAACCCATTATACAGTACTTGCTCCTAAGTCTCAGCTGACATTTTTAAATGTGGGGGATGGTGCTATTATTTAATCCTGGGCACTCATGATTTAGAAGGAACCTTAGGGGCATGTAAATAAGGAGAAATGCTGAGCTGACTGCTCTTGAGACAGAGGAGGCAGCTCCACCTCTTCTTCTCTAAGGCTGGACCATCCTCTCCCGACAGGGGATTCTGACAAGCCCACACTGACTGCCTGGCCAAGTCTCATGGTTTCCATTGGAGACACTGTGACTCTTCAGTGTCAATCTCAACTTGGGTTTGAAATATTCCGTCTGTTCAAGGAAGACGGAGCCCACATTTCTGAGTCCCACAGCATCATATTCCAGCACAGCTTTGACATGGGCCCTGTGACTCCAGCACATGCGGGGACCTACAGATGTCAAGGGTTTTACTCTAACTCCCCTTATGGATTGTCATCACCCAGTGACCCCCTGAAGATCATAGTCACAGGTAAGAAAGCTCCAGTCCAAAGGTATTCTTTGCTGTCCCAACATTTTTCCTTTTTTTAAGTATAAAAATATTTTATTTGCATTGCTTTAAATTTTTTTTATTGAGCTTCGGTACATTTCCTAGAACAGTAATCAAGTTTAGATCCCCTCCCCCATATCTGCCCCCACCACCAGACCTCATGCATTCTGTCATACGTGTTAAATCCTATTTGGTCCAGCATTTGGACCCAGATGTCCTTTGGTGTAAGTTCATCCATTGAAGTCTAGTCAGCCTATCTAGAGACCTTAAAGAAGGTCTTCTCTCCCTCACCCAGTTGCCAGACAAGGGCCAGCCTTCCACTGCAAACAAAGACCCTGGGTCTTTGTTTGTTGAGTTGGCATGGGTCTTATGCTCAATGTCAACACTGCTGTAAGTTCACATGAGCAAGCTTCCAGTGACCTGAAAGCCTCTGCTTCCCTATGTTCATGGACCAACCCTGGTGTTTACAACCACCCCCTCTTCTGCAGTGGTCGCTGAGTTGTGGAGGGGTGAGGTCCCTGGATAGCATGGCTTTCTTTTCTTTTTTCTTTCTTTCTTTTTTTTGGGTCTTTTTGAGACAGGGTCTCTCTGTAGCTCCAGCCGCCTGGAACTCACTCTGGAGACCAGGCTGGCCTCGAACTCACAGAGGATCCACCTGCCTCTGCTTCCCGAGTGCTGGGATTAAAGGCATGCCTTCTTTAAGAAGTAACATGATTACATTGAAAGACTTTGTATAGGTGGAGAATTTGGAAAGGGGGTGAATGGCAAACACATCACAGGAACAGTGACAAATTTTTTTTGGTCTTTTTGAGTCAGGGTCTCCCTGTAGCCCCAGCTGTCCTGGAACTCACTATGTAGAACAGGCTGGACTTGAACAGAGATCGGCCTGCCTCTACCTCCCAAGTGCTGGGATTAAAGGCATGCGCCACCACGCCTGGCCTAACAGTGACAAATTTTACTTTATTGTTAAAGCTTGGTAGTACAGTTTTGTCAGTAAATAATATTAAAAAATTATAGTAGACATATAGAACTGAGAATTTATAGTCTAAGATATAATTACATATTTTTAGTTTGAGAATTATATCAGTTTAACTTTTGCAATACTATTTCTTTTTTAACTGCTCAGAGTGTGGCTTTTATCTCCAGAAGTTCAATTAGGGCATAGGTGAAGGCATTCTGGGGCTGTACAAGGGGTATAGAAAATGATGCAAAACCTCCTGGTGCTTGGTAATGGGTGAGGTCCAACATCAAGGCCTGGATGCCCAGGACCACATGCCGAGTGAGGACCACAGATGGGCCTCTGGGGAGGTGGAAGGTCCATTCTAGAGAATCAGTTTTCCCAAGACCAGGATCTTAAAATGACAGAGACCTCCCCTGTTCTCCAACATTTCTTTAACTACATTAAAAAATTAGCTTATTTTTATTTTATGTGTTTATGTGTTGCCTGGATTTATGTGAGTTCACCCATGCTGTGCTTGGTAGTACAGTTCTGTGCCTATGGAGGCCAGAAGAGGGCGCCAGAGGCCCTGGAACTGAAGTTAGAATGGTTTTTAGCTACCACGTGGGCGCTGGAAACTGAACGCATGTCCTCGGTAAGAGTGGCCAGTGCTCTTAACCGTTGAGCCACCTCTCAGCTCCCCACTGCCCCAACATTTCTAATGCAGGTATTTTGGGTGAGACTGTCAACTAAGGTTCCAGAGCAACGGGAACACCTGCAAGTGTCTCTGGTAGTAGAGACTGCAGAATAGGGCACTGGGCGCTGGCAGGCAGGACCGTGTTCCCTTAACAATATACATACTGTCGTCCCTAGAACCTGTGACTTCATGCAGTGCAATGGTTTGGTTGTGAATTCCCCCCACCGACTGTAGGTTCATGTGCTGAAATCTTTGCTCCAAGGGTGGATGTGTTGTCTTAGAGGGATCTTTAAGAGCAGGGGCTTAATGTGAGATGATGAATTAGGTCATGAGGGACACTGTGCTCAGGAGATACTAATGGTCTCCTCCTGAGACCCTGGCTAATTCTCACTGGAGTGTGTTGTTATAAAACAAGGCTACACAATGCATGTGGTCCTTGATATGCCTGGATGTTTCCTGTCTGCTCCTTGACCATTCTGTGATACAGCAAAGGACACCCTTGCCAGGCGCTGCCTGGCTGTGGGCTTTCAGCTTCCCAAAGTATGAGCTGAATTAACCCTTTAGTACTTGGGGTACCTTGAGACGGAGAGAATATATTGGATTTTAGGTATATTATAGTAACTACAGCATCTCAAATATCAAAAAGACAATATTAACCCTCATAGCAAGGCAGTATGAGATGGACTCCATATTTCTGGCTCTGAAGCTGAAGGAAGTATCCACAAGCCGTGGACTGTAGGAGGCTTCTATAATATGGAACAGAAAGAGAAATAGATTCTCCTCTTGAAGCCTTCGGAGAAGTGCAGGACTTGAGGCATGGAGCTCAGGACAGGGGGTTCATTTCAGTCTTCTGACCTCCAGAACTCTAAGATAACACATTTGTATTTTTTTTCTAGTACCACTTTTGTGGTCCTTTGTTACAGTAGCATATAGCAACCAACAACATATCCAGGCCAAGGACACATCAAGAAGTCAGTCAGAAAGGGGGAAGGGAAGTGATGGCCAGAGAGTAGACCAAGATGCTGATGCTGCCACCAGGCAGGGAGAGGATGATGTTCACGGGTCCAGACTCAGAGCTGCTCTCTGTGAGCTGAGACCATAGAAAGGACCTAGGCTTGAGAAGAGAACCAATGCAGGATCAGAATTGGGGCCTGGGGAGCTTCTGTTGCTGCTGATACTGCTGTTTTCAAATTCTGTCAGAGCTTCTACTTTCCCTGAATGAACAAGAAATGGGCCCCAAAGAAAGCTTGAAGCCCAGCGTGCCACGTCCTTTATTCTCACCTTAACATAGAAAATGGAAAGGAGGTCTGGCCTAGACGACAGCAGCTGTCACTTGTTCAGGACAAGCCCAGTGGGATGGAGTCTGGTACATCCAGATACAGAATTAGCAAAATACGGAAAGGTCTGTAAGTAGGGAGACAGACAGAAGAGAACGTGGGGACACCGAGAAAAGAAAGACAGGGTGTGTGTGGGATCCTGTTACCCTAGTTCCCAGGAAGTGGGGTGAGGAAGGGAGGCTGCCATACTCACAAACTTTTTGTTCTCAGGACTGTACAGCAAGCCCTCCCTCTCGGCCCTACCAGCTGCCCCAGTGAAATCAGGAGGGATGATGACATTGCAGTGTTGTTCAGAGACTGTGTTTGAGGTCTTCCTTCTGGTTCTGCACAGACAGGGGGTAAACAAGGAGGACTTCCTGCTTGTTTTGGGGGAGCCTTATGATGGGTGCTCTCAGGTCAACATCTCCAGAGCTCCTGTGACTGCTGCACATGCTGGGACCTACAGATGCTATGGCTCTTTCAGTCACCAGCCCTACGTGTGGTCAGATCCCAGTGACCCCCTGGACATGGTGGTCACAGGTGAGAATGTTTATACCTGTTCTTTCCCCTCATTCATATACAGATCAGAGAGTCTAGAATTGGGAATCCTTGAGAGGTTGGGAGGATGAAAAGCATTGGGTGAGTGTGTAGGGAAACAGCCTTTGTAAGGGTTTTAGTGACAAGACACAGTGATATGGAGACTCAAGTGAAGGCCATTGTGTGAGAAATGCACATATGGGGAATAAAGGGGTGATATGAATGGACTCAATGGAGAATCATGGGATAAGCACATGTGGATCAGAGACAAGATCCTCACACTCGACTGTGTCAGGCTTGGTTGGTTCAGAAATTGCGTCTCCACCTTGCCTCATCTGTCTTGTTGACCAGGAAAAACACACACATCCTGTATCTTTTGGGGCTGTGCTGTGCTGTCTCATGCTAGTCCCCTCGAGTTCTGAGACTTCAGTGTAAGTGCACCTGCAGATGCTGTCCTTAGCGCGACACGTCTTCCTTCCTGTGGTTGAGCCATAACTGGCTCCTAATGTTCTAGTATTGGGTGAGGAGCAAAACACCCGTCCCTGCATGTTGGCTTCTCTACCTCTCCAAACTGGCTTCCAAGTGCATCTTCCAAAATAATCACAGATGTGATCAGATGACTTGAAGAGAAAGCCACATGGACAGATCCAGCAAAGACAAGTGGTGTCAAGTGAGCCAGAGGATGGATGCACACACACCACAAACACACACACACATACTTTCTCACACACACTAATGGACTCCCATGCACACTCATAAATGCATACACATTCACACACATTTATGTACATTCACAGCACACCCAATCTCACACACACATTCATACCACACACGGAGATACATACTCTCAAACATGCACATGTACACACTCACATTCTCACTCACATATTCACCCACATACATATGCTCACACACACACTTAAACACTCTTACCACTCATAGACATTCACACACTCTTTAACACATACATACTCATATCACACACACACCACACACATACACATACATGTACACATACACACATGCACAGGTGCTCACACACACCTCTGTGTCTGAGAGACTCAGAGGAAGAAAGAGAGGAGAACTGGAAGGAATGACTGTCAGTGGGAGACAGAAGCCCTAAGCATCAGAGGCCTGAGAGGATTATACAAAGATGGCGCTATGTGGGCGAATGGTACAGTTTCCACAGGAGAGTTAGAGTGGCTGAGAAGACCAGGAAGAGCTGAGATCTTGATAGGTGCTAAATAGGCAGAAAATAGTGCTCACTTTCACATTACACAAATAAAATTGTAACCATACAGAGATGAACCCAGTCCACACGAGGGATCACATGTCCAGGAAGCAGTACATAAAAAAGGCAGGGTCCCTGAGTGTGGCTCCTTTGTACAGCATTGTCCTGGTATGTACAAGCAGACCTCAGGCTTGATCCCCAGCATGGTAAAAACAAATACGTTAATGGTTTTAAAACACATGTGTAGGGGGTGAAGAGATGGCTCAGAGGTTTGGAATGCTGGAACTCTGACTGCGCTTCCAGAAGACCCCGGTTTGGTTTTCAGCACTCTTACTGTGGCTAATAACCATCCATAACTCCAGTCCCAGGGGATCCAGTGCCCTCTTCTGACCTCTGCCAGCATTGCGTGCATGTGGCGCTCATACGTCCATGTAGGCAAATACTCATACACATAAAATGTAAAAAATAAATAGGTAAAAATTAAAAATATTTTAATTTACATTTTTGTAGTTAAATGTATTGGCGAATAAGGCTGAGGAGAGTGGAGAGCTACACAATCACCTTTCCTAACTCAAAAAAACGCATCTTCGCACTTCTATAGAGAGTGAAATATGTAGACACAGAGATGAGCCACAGAAAGTCACCAGCATCTCATTGTTTCGCCAATCTGCAAAGAAGATCAGACAAAACAGAAAAAACTATAATTCTTCTGATCGCTAAGTGTGATGGAGACTGGATTATTGCTCAGTCTGGTTTCATCTACCACGTTGCCAAACCCATCACGGTGGTAAAATTCATATACCAGATGAACTTTTCAAAGAATGACAACTATACACAGCAACCAAAGGAGGCCGTGAGCACGCAGGGTCCAGAAATGCTCATGAATGTCCTTATAGAAAAGTCACTTTATAAATACATTAACTGTCAAGTTCATGGGGGAAATCTCAGAAGAAAGAGATGGGCTGCGAATTGCTATAGGAGACTCAAGAGCTCACCTTCCCTCCGTTTCCTCCTCTCAGGTCCTGATGACACGAGCTCTTCCCACCCTTTGACTTTCACCCTAGGCATCAGCTCCACCCATCCCTTGAATTTCACTCCAGGTAAGTGTCAGGAATGCTCAGCTCAGGAGGTGGGGGACACAGGAAGTCCGTGAACACCTTGGAAGGGTCTGCAGATTCCTCATAGGTGACCAGTTACTGGATCTGTGACCCCTCCCTCTCCTTGCCTGCCTTATCTCTAAGTTTGCCCCTTGAACATAACCCTGTAGTTCATGTCAGCCTGGCAGTCACTCAGATTTCAACCCTGGAGGTGGAACTCTAGAAGACTTCCCAGAACTCATATTGGAGGGAGAGAAAAATGAATCCTGAATATTCGCGAGGCAACTAGATGAGACTGTGCCTCTGTGTCCTCTTATCAGACTTGAAAGAAGTGTAGACTATTGTTGTCTAGGAAACAATGAAAAAGGAAGCGTGGGTGAAAAGACACACCCAGGGGAGAAAACGTGACCGGGTCTGAGTTTCTCTCCACACCTGTGTTCACCAACAGTGTAGTCACAAGCCTCTAAGAGTGAGCAGACTGGTGTGGGGAGGGATGAGGTCTCACAACAGTCCTGTGCAGGGGCTGAAAGATACTTGCTAGGCATAAACTAGGCATTTCAAAGGAGACTCTCCAGGGATGGATGAATGACAGAGTTATCACCACAAACTCATAGTGATGCAAGGATAATGTGAAGTCTCTGGACAGGAAAAATTTTGTCAAAGCAGGCAGGCAAGGGCTGCATTTCAGAGCTCCTGTGATGGGTGGGCCTGACTCATTCATAAGTCTCTGCTTCTCCCCCAGGTACTGTTTTCCAGGATTACACCTTGGGAAATTCCATCAGGATGGGCGTGGCAGGACTGCTTGTCCTGACTCTGTTGATGATGCTGGCTGAGGCCTGGTGGAACCCTGGGGGACACAGGTTGAGATGAGGGAAACTTGATTAAATCCAGCTAGAACACAGTAAACAAGTGGTCTGACAGAACTGATTTTTCCCCCTTTTCTTTTGTTTTTCTGAGACAGGGTCTCCCTGTAGTTCTGGCTTGCCTGGAATTCTCTATGTAGACCAGGGTAGCTATGATCTCACAGAGATCAGCCTGCCTCTGCCGCCTGAGCACATGGGTTAAAGGTGTGTGCCACAGCGTCTGTGATTTTTTTTTTCTTCTTTATTACAAATAAAACTCCACTGTGGGTGCTGGAGAGATGGCTCAGTAGTTAAGAGGCTTGCTGCTCTAGCAGAGGACCCAAGTTAGGTTTCCAGCTCCTATGTCAGGTAGTTCACAGCCACCTGTAACTCTGGCCCCAGCAGGCATCTGTACACATGTACACATACCTCTTCTCTGCCCTGAACATACACATAATTATAAATAAATCTTGGCAGAAAGATTTTAAGAGCCAGAGGAAGTAGATGACCACAAGGAAACAGTTTTCCAGACAGCTGTTCAGTTGTTTATATGAACTTACAGCAGTGGTGACAGCATACACAAGTCCCACATAAGCTCAATCCAGAAGAAAAATCACAGCATAAATATGAGGAAGTGAGTAAGAAACCCCAGCCCTACTTGGGGAAGTACTGACAGCCAATGGGAAGGGGAGAGTCAGAATCATTTAAGCATGAGACTCTTGGTAGGTTGACCAGGCTCCAGTGGATGAACCCATGCTGCGGGGCTTTGGGGACACAACCTTACTCTACAGGCCTTTATATATACATATTAGAGTATGGAAATTTCATGGGGCCCTAGAAAGGCAGGGTGTAGATATGGGAGAGGATCTAAATATGATCAAAATATATCGTATGATATCTTTGAGATGCTTAACCCTAAGTGATACATCTTCATTGTGACCTATACACATAGGATGAACACGTCTCTATTCTCACCAGAGAAGTTTCCTTATGCAACAGCATTTTTTTAAAATAAAAACACATAATTGGCCAATGTGCAGAGTACAAGGGGCTGCATCTTTTGCAAAAGATGGAGGCTATTACAGAGTTCCACAATTGGTCACACACAGAGAATATATGTCTGAGAGATGCCCAGCCCTAAATGACACATCTACAATAGACTCTCTATACCTAAGGCTCACGGAACATAGTGAAACAGGGTAGAGAGAGAATACTAATGCATCTCTCAAGTCTTACCAGTGAAGCTTCATCATATAACAGACTGTGATGCACACAGAAGGCCAAAACTGGCCAAGTTTTAGAGAATAAGAGACTTCAGAGTGTGTGTCCCTGGATAAGACTCCTATATTAAACTTCACCCACTCATGGCTCAGGGACCATTGTGGAAGAGGGGGCAGAAAGATAAAAAGAGCCAGAGTTGATGCATGAATATAAGGAAACAGAGCCTTTCAGGCCACTGGAAACTTGCTCATATGAACTTACACCAATAGTGACAGCATTCACATGACCCATGCTGACTCAATCAGACAAAAACCCAGTGTCTTAGTTTGTTCTTCATTGCTGTGACAAAACACTCTGACCAGTACCAACTTGGGGAGGAAAGGGTTTATTTGTCTTATATCTCCCAGGTCTCATGCAGTTCATCATGGAGCCCAAGGTAGGAACTCAGGGCAGGAACCTGGAGGCAGGAGCTGGAGCACAGGCCATGGAGGAACACTGCTTACAGGCTTGCTCCCCAGGGGTGGTACCACCCACAGTGGGCTGGGCCCTCCCACATCACTCAACAATTAAGAAGGTGCCCCATGGAGATGGCCACAGCCAGTCCAATGAAGGAAATTCCCCAATTGAGGCTCCTTCAACCCAGATGTGTCAAATTGACACTAAAGCTATCCAGCACAATTGACCCCTTGTCAACTTGACAGACAAACACATCACTATTAAACCATAACCTTTCTAATTCTTGTCCCCAAGATATGATGTTAACATTAATATCACAACACAAGGCAATATAACCTTAAAAACACCACAGTCCTTAAAAAATCCAAACACTTAAAAGTCCATAGTCTCTTTTAATAGTCTCTTAACTGTGGATGGGCTTCTGTAAAATCCAAAACAAGTACTGTCTTATTTCAAAGGGAAGAATTGGGCATACCTAAGCAAAACCAAAGTCCAGCAAAGTAGCTCGAGGCTGGACATCTGGGATTCACTCACGATTTTCTGGGCTCCAAAGGGTACTGGCAGCTCTACTGCTCTGACTCCGCAGTCCACAGCACACTCAGCTCATCTTGCAGACCCAGGTCAGCTCCATTCCACACCTGCCGCTGTCCTTGGTGGTCGTCCCATGGTCCCAGCATCTCCAAAAAGCTGGGGTTGCCACTGAAACTGAGGCCACACCTTCACCAATGGCCTCTTCTTCCCTCGGGGTGCAAAGCCTCAGTTTTTCTTCATGACCCCTTCAATTCTGGGGTCTTTGCTGTAACTGAAGCTGCACTTTCACCTATGGCCTTTCCTGGCCTCTCAGAGTGCCAAGCTTCAGCTGCTCTCTATGACCCCTTCACACTTTCAACACCAGAACCATGCAAGAGACTCTTACATGTTACCAAGTCCTGCTTCCAGCTTGAAATAGAGGTGCGGGTCCCCTCTGTGTGCTGACCCTGAGGAAA
>NW_008332816.1:1499644-1500117 GCF_000622305.1 Nannospalax galili
CACCACAGTGATGCTGGTCTCTTGTTACTTACAGCTGATTTTTCAGCCCCAGCTAACCAGCATCAATTGTCCCATTAAAGCAAAGGTTTTGTTTCAGGTTCTGGTCTCTTCTTAATCACAGCTGATTCTTCAGCCCCAGCCAACCAGAACCCACAGATTCTCAATGTAAAATCTCACGCAAACAGCCCTGATGGTCTCTGCTTCCCCTTGAAGCTTCACAAGCCAGGCCACCATCAGCTACAACTCTTTTGGCATAACTGTTCCAAGCTCCACAGCAACAAATTCTGAGCCCTTTGGCCTTTCCAGCCCAAAGTTCCAAACACTTCCACAGTCCTCCCCAAAACACCAAGGTCAGGTCTGTCACAGCAATTCCCCACACTCTGGTACAAATTACTGTCTTAGTTTGTTCTTCATTGCTGTGGCAAAACACTCTGACCAGTACCAGCTTGGGGAGGAAAGGGTTTATTTGTTTT
>NW_008332816.1:1500232-1505170 GCF_000622305.1 Nannospalax galili
CTCTCTTGGCCCCTGCTCAGCCTGCTTTCTTATGTAACACAGGCCCACCTGCCCAGGGGTGGCACCACCCACAGTGGGCTGGGCCCTCCCACATCACTCATCAAGAAGATGCCCTTCAGACATGGCCACAGGCCAGTCCAATGGAGGCAATTCCCTGATTGAGGCTCCCTCAACCCAGGTGTGTCAAATTGACACTAAAGCTATCCAGCACACCCAGCATGGAACTGGGGAAATGATCGTCAGGCCCCAACCACAGGCAAAAAACACTTGTCAAATGCTAATTGTGGGGTGAGGGAGAGTAGATCTTTTAAAAAATATTTTATTATTTTTATTTTATGTGTATGAGTGTATTGCCTGCATGTATGTGAGTGCACCTGTGTCATGCAATACCACGGAGGTCAGAAGAGGGCTTCAGATTCCCCTGGAACTGGAGTTAAGGATGGTTCGCAGCCTCCATGATTTAAGGGAATTAGTCTAGATAAGCTGACCAGACTCCAGTGGATGAATCTGTACCAAGGGACACCTGGATAGAAGTTCTTGACTCTATAGGACTTAACATATGACAGAATACATGCAATCTGGTGGAGCTTTATGAGGTACAGGGAGGATGTCCAAATTCGATTAAGATGTATTATATGAAATGAACAAAAACTCAATAGAATACTAAAAATGAAAAAAAAGAACACCGATTTCAAACCTCTGCTTCCTGAGGCTCAGGGAAGAGGTATCGGGGAAGACTAACAGTCAGAGCTGGTGGATGACCACAAGGAAACAGAGTTTTCCTGACAGGTGGTAGTTACCCATCTGAACTCACAGCAATGGTGATGGCATGCATGAGTTGTATGCAATCTCTAACCAGACAAAAGTCCCAGCATAGACATGGAGGAGTGGGTAAGAAATCCCAACCCAACCTAAGGAACTTTTGGCAAGTGATGAATGCTGGGATGGGGAGAGACAAGGTCTTACACGGGTGGAACTCTTGGTGGGCCCAGTGGGTATGAAACAGCTCAGGAAACACCCTCTTGTCCTGGGCTGGGACCTGGCTCCATGTTCTGCCTGCTCAGGCGTTTTTTGCAGTCACTAGTCTTCCCAAACAGCTGCAACTGATTTGGGGGCTATCCATGGCCCTGACTATGGCCTACAAATATAACCAAAATAACTCCAGGATGTATAATCAAAAGAATGCATAACCAAATTACTATAGCAAGGTCTTTCTGACCTACATCTGCCTCAACTGTCTTTGTGGTCTTTGTGGGTTTTGCTTTTATAAACTCTGGACCTTTGGACTGATTCGTTTCTGAGGCACTAGCCACCCTTGGATAAGGCTTGGTGGTAGTCTGTAATTCTCTAGTCTGGGTATAACAGGTGGACCCACACTGAAGGACATTTGGGGACACAAATCAGACTCTATAGGCTGCAAAATATATAAATATATATATGAGAGTACATTAAATTGAGCGGGAAGCAGGTGGGAAGGGTGAATATGGGAGGGAATCTAAATACCATCAAGCTGTGTTGTATGGACACTGGAGAGATGGCTACGTGGTTAAGAGAACTCACTGCTCTTGCAGAGGACCTGGGTTTGGGTCCCAGCATCCACAACCACCTGTTACTCCAGTTTCAGGGGATCCAACACCCTCTGATGACCTCTGCAGGCATTGCACGACACTTGTATACATGCAGGCAATATACTCTGTGCTGGATAGCTTTAGTGTCAACTTGACACACCTCAGTTGAGGGAGCCTCAATTGGGGAATTTCCTCTATTGGACTGGACTGTGGCCATGTCTGTGGGGCATCTTCTTGATTGTTGAGTGATGTGGGAGGGCACAACCACTCACTGTGGGTGGTGCCACCCCTGGGCAGGTGGGTCTGTGTTGCATAAGACAGCAGGCTGAGTGGGGGCCAGGGGAACTGGTCAGCAAGCAGTGGTCTTCCATGGCCTGTGCTCCAGCTCCTGCCTCCAGGTTCCTGCCCTGAGTTCCTACCTTGGGCTCCCTGATGAACTGTGACCTGGGAGATGTAAGACAAATAAACCCTTTCCTCCCCAAGTTGGTATTTGTCAGAGTGTTTTGTTGCAGCAATGGAGAAACAAACTAGGACATACTCATACACAAAGAATGAAAACAATAACAAATATTTTAATGAAAAAACCATATTGTATGAAAATCACAAAATTCAATAGTATATTGTATGAGATTTGCAAAACTTAAAAATAAATTAAAAACTCCATTGTGTACCTATTCCATATTAAATGTTTTTATTTACTTATTTTTATTTTATGTGTATGAGGGTTTTACCTACATCTTTGTAAGTATACCCATGTTGTACAATGCCCATGGAGGTCGGAAGAGAGTGTCAGTACCCCTGGAACTAGAGTTATGGATGGTTGTTAGCTGCCATGTGGGTGCTGGGAACTGAACCCAAGTCCTTTGCAAGAGCAGCCAGTGCTCTTCTCCACTGAGCCAGCTTTCCAGCCTTTATCCCATATTTTCTTTATCTGCCCAATCATTCACATATTGGGTGTTGCAAATAGGGCTGCAATAAACATGGATATGCGGGTATCTTTATTAGATGCTGACTGATTTCTTGGGACTCTGATTTTAACCTTTTGAGCATAAACCAAAAATATATTCTGGTGAATCATATGCCTATGTCCTTAAAAATTAGAGGAGAGATGAAGACTTTCTCAGAAAAAATTGCTGAGGAGGTTTGTCCCCATTAGATCTGCCTTATAGGAAATCTAAATCAGGGGCTGGAGAGATTGCTCAGTGGTTAAGAGCACTGTTTCCTCTTGTAGAGGCTTTTGTTCTCAGGACCCACATGGTAGCTAACAGCCACTTGTAACTCTGGTTCCAAGGGATTTGATACCCTCTTCCAGCATCTGTGGACATTATATGCATGTGATACACATGCATACATACAGGAAAATACACACATAAGATAAATTCAGTCTTAAAAAGGAATGAAATGTAAACCAGGATACTATACATAAACATGAGTCCTGAGCTTGAGCTCAGAGGTAGGGCAGCATGAAAGACTTCCTGAGGTGGTTTCCCAGAACCAAAATAAAACATAATGTAAAAGTCACTGATGAAGCTAAATCTACAGATAAATACAGAATATTGTAGTGCCTTAGTGGTGATTGCCGTTCTCATTGCTGTGACAATATGCAAGACAAAATTAGCTTAAGGAAGGAAGTGCTTATTTTGGACCATAGTCTGAGAGGATGCAGTCTATCATGGTGGGGAATTCATGGCAGCAAGACCTTGTGGCAGTTGGTCACATTGTGACCACAGCCAGCAAGCAGAAAGTGCTACATGCAGATGTACTGGCCCTTTTATACTTTGTTCCTTCTCTTTTTTATGACTTGAGTGTGAATGTGGGTGTGTGCATGTGAGTGTGGGTGCACATATGCACAGCATGAGTGTCAATATCGGAGGGCAAACTCGGATGTCAGTCCTCCGGGTCCTTCCGCCTCTCCTTGGCCTAGGATTTTGGCACAAAGGCAGGTTAGCTGCCCTACAAACTTCCAATTATTCCACTGTCTCTACCTCTCACTTCACCATGGCAATGTTGGGTTTATGGGTTCAGCACTATACCCAGTTTTCTATGTAGGATTTGAGGATCCAAAACCAGATCCTCACACTTGGGAGGCAAGGACTTTAAACACTGAGCCATCTCTCCAGTGCTCTATTGTTTGTTTTCATTGAGAATGAGGCCCCAGTCCATGAGAGGGTGCCATGTGCTTTCAAGGCGGGTTTTCCTTCCTCAGCTAAATCTTCCTGAAAATGCCCCCACAGATACCCCCGGAAATGTGTCTCCTAGGTAACTACAAATCCAGTTATGTTAGCGATGAAGATCCACCATCACAGGCCTTTGATACAATGCTTTTTCTTCTAGGCTGAAATTAAAGGGCATGAACATGGCTTCTAAGAGTCTACCAGCTCCATTTCTCTTTGGAATGAAGCAAAGAAGGAAGGAAAAAGGAAGAAAGAAAAGCAGGAGACAGGTGGTGGGCATATTAGTATTACACAAATAGAATTAATGTGAGATCCCGTCATAAGAAACAAAGATGTTCATTCTATATTAACACAATCCATCAGAAAACATGAACACCTATGAATGTACATATCTATCCCATATAAATACATACATATGTAAGAAGAAACAGAGATAGATGTAATAACAGCAGATCCCATGTTTACTTTAATATTGGACACTGCCCAGATAGGACTACAGTAAGGAAACAGTGGGCATGAACAACACTGTAGTTCAGATGGGCCTAACGGACATGCAGGAACCTTCCAACACACAGTGCACACAGAGTACTCTCCAGGAGTGGACTGGCAGGTCACATAGCAGGTCTAATCCCACAGTGCACAAAGAGTACTCGCCAGGAAAGGACACAGCAGTTCACAGAATGGGTCTCACCCCACAGTGCACACAGAATACTCTCTAGGAAAGGACATGGCAGGTCACACAGAAGGTCTCAGCCAATTTAAGAAGTCTGAAATCACATTGTCTATTCAGACAACAAATGCATGAAATTAGAAATCAACAATAAAAGGGAAGGTTAGATTCAGTGATGCATACCTGTAATTCTAGCTACTCTGAGGTCTGAGACAGAAGGATCATGAGTTCAAGGCTGTCCTGGTTTATTTCTCCATTGCTGTGACAAAATATTCTGACCACTGCCAACTTGGGGAGGAAAGGGTTTATTTAGCTTACATATCCCTGGTCACAGTTCATCTGGGAGCCCAAGGTAGGAACTCAGGGCAGGAACCTGGAGGCAGGAGCTGGAGCACAGGCTATGGAGGAATGCTGCTTACTGGCTTGCTCCCCTGGCCCCTGCTCAACCTGCTTTCTCATCCAACACAGGCCCACCTGCCCAGGGGTAGCACCATCCACAGTGGGCTGGGCCCTCCCACATCACTCA
>NW_008332816.1:1505388-1518481 GCF_000622305.1 Nannospalax galili
TTCTGTCCTCAAGATATGATGTTAATATCACAACCTAAGACAGTACAACCTTAAAAACCCCACAGTCCTTTAAAAAATCCAAACACTTTAAAGTTCATAGTCTCTTTTAAAAGTCTCTCCTGTGGGTGGGCTTCTGTAAAATCCAAAACAAGTACTGTCTTATTTCAAAGGGAAGAATTGGGCACACCTAAGCAAAACCAAAGTTCAGCAAAGTAGCTCAAGGCTGGACATCTGGGATTCACTCACGATCTTCTGGCTCCAAAGGGTTCTGGTAGCTACACTCCTCTGACTCTACCATCCACAGCACAAACAGCTTGTCTTGCAGACCCAGGCCAGCTCCACTCCACATATTCTGCAGTCCTTGGTGGTCATCCCATGGTCCTGGCATTTTCAAAAAGCTGGGGTCTCCACTGAAACTGAGGCTGCACCTTCACCAATGGCCTCTTCTTGACTCTCCAGGTGCAAAGCCTCAGATTCTCTCCATGACCCCTTCAATCCTGGGGTCTTAACTGCAGCTGAAGCTGCACTTTCACCTATGGCCTTTCCTGGCCTCTCAGAGTGCCAAGCCTCAGCTGCTCTCTGTGACCCCTTCACGCTTTCAACACCAGAACCATGCAGGAGAATCTTACACATTACCAAGTCCTGCTTCCAGCTTGAAATAGAGGCTCAGGTCCCCTCTGTGTGCTGACCCTGAGGAAATACCCCCCAGAAGATTTCACCACAGTTATGCTGGTCTCTTGTTACTTACAGCTGATTTTTCAGCCCCAGCTAACCAGCATCAATTGTCCCAGTAAAGCAAAGGTTTTGCTTCAGGTTCTGGTCTCTTCTTAATCACAGCTGATTCTTCAGCCCCAGCCGACCAGAACCCACAGATTCTCAATCTAAAAATCCCACATGAACAGCCCCGATAGTCCCCACCTCCCTCTGAAGCCCCACAAGCCAGGCCTCCATCATCCACAATTCCCCCAGCACAGCCATTCCAAGCTCCACAGCAACAAATCCCAAGCACGCAGCACCCCCACATCCCAAAGTTCTAAACACCTCCACAATCCCCCTCAAAACACCAAGGTCAGGCCCACCACAGCAACATCCCACTCTCTGGCACCAACCCCCCATCCCAGCCTGCTCCCCACAGACTGCTCCCCAAATCACATAGTCTATTCAGGAAACAAATGCATGAAATTAGAAATCAACAATAAAAGGGAAGGTTAGACTCAGTGATACATACCTGTAATTCTAGCTACTCAGGGGGCTGAGACAGAAGGATCATGAGTTCAAGGCCAACCTTATCTAAAGAGTGAATTCTGTGTCATCTTATGCAACTTGAAAAGACTCTTTCTCAAAACAAAAGGTTAAAAACAAGAAAAAAGGGGGTGTGAGTCAGTGGTAGAAGTGGCCAAGGGTAGCTATGAAAGTGGTTCAACATTAAATTGTAAATTTACTTCAAGCAATGAGATTGTGTGTGTGTGTGTGTGTGTGTGTGTGTGTATGTATCTGTTGGTGTGTGTGTTTGCATGTTCAATCATGTGCAAGCGCTACAAAGCATGGGTTCAGTATCTAGCATGAAAATTAATGATAATAAAATTGAAACAGGAAAGCACATGCATCCATATAACCCAGACAGCATATTCTCCAATAAATATGAGGCCCAGGAATGTTCAGCATTTGACATTGATATACAATGTTGTCATCTACAAAACCACAAAACTGAGCAGCTGAGAAATGGCTCAGCAGTTAAGAGCACTGGCTGCTCTTGCAGAGGACCCAGGTTTGGTCCCCAATACCCACATGGTGGCTAACAATCATCTGTAACTCCAGTTCCAGGGGATCTGACACCCTCTTCTGACCACTGTGGCCATTGTACCACATGGGTGCACTTACATACGTGCAGGCAATATACCCACACACATAGAATAAAAAATAATTATCCACCTGCCACAAAATTGAGTTTAAAAGCATTACAAAAAATTCTTATAAGTTGGGTAGAAGGCCAAGTTGGTAAAACGCTTGCCATGCAAGCATGTGGACCTGAGTTTGATGCACAGCATCCATGTAAAATGCCAGGTATCATGGTGTGTGATCATCATCCCACTGATGGGGAGGCAGAAATAATAAATTGCTGGGGCTTTTTGGCTAGAAAGGCTAGCCTGATGAGTGGGTTTGAGGTCCCAGTGAGAGAACCAGACTTAAACAAGATGGGTGGCTCCTGAGAAACACCCAAGTTGAACTCTGGCCTCTATGTGGGTGCACACTCAAACACATGCACCTCCCCCCACACAGGTGCACACACACACACCAACACACAGATACATAAACACAAATGTCGTAATGTTTAAGTAAGCATACCATCTTTGCTGGGCTATAATCCTAGCTATACTTGGTCACATGTGACCCGTGAGCTATAGATTGGACATGTCTACTAAGATGAAATCAAAATGAAACTAGAGATTATCTTGAGACAGACTAAACAGGACACAACACGCCCACCTTCATAAGATGAAGCTGGGGGTATGGCTCATTGTTAGCATGCTAGAGGCCTTGGGACCAAGCCCCATGGCCAAGTACTAAATTAAATAATAAAAACTTATCAGAGAAGGCAGAAGTTGTGCTGAAAAGGAAGTCTATAATGATAAAAACCTCTTAAAAGTAAGAACAATACAAGTAGACTTTCCTAAGTGACAGGTGGACCAAAATATGTCCTTAGATATTTCTCACAGCTGGTAAAACACATAACAGGAATTGTCGAGGCAAATCGTTTCTTCTCCTGGCATGCCACTGTCTGTAATGTTGAATGACTGTCTGTTCTTGGAATTTGGGGTTATTCTTTAAGTTTATTTGTAAATAAATGACAATGGTGGTGTTTTCACACACAGAGAACAATCTCAGACTTTGAAAGTTAAAACAATTATTGAAAATTTTGCAATTTTCATGCAATATAATTTGATGGTATTTAGATCCCCTCCCTCACGCTTCCCCCAACTGTCACCCACCCAATTCAATTCAACTGTCACCCACCCCTCCCCCAACTGTCACCCACCCAATTCAATATATTCCACTATATATATAATACAGTTTACAGACTCTGATTTGTGTCATCACATTTCCCTCAGCATGGTCCCATCCACTGGAGCCTGATCAACCTGCCAAGAGTCCAATCCCTGTAAGAGACATTCCCCCTCCCAGCATCCATCAGTTGCCAAAAGTTCCTTAGGTTGCGTTTGGATTCCTTACCACTTCCCCATGTCTATGCTGGGATTATGTCTGGTTTGAGCTTCCATGGGGCTTGTGCACACTGTTACCACTGTTAGCTGTCTGGAAAGCTCTGTTTCCTTGTGGTCATCCACCACCTCTTGGTGTTAAGGGAGGGGCACTCTGAAGCCTCTTGTTCTCTGCACATTGGTCAGTTGTGGGATTCTGTGTTAATCACCATCTGCTACATAAGGAAACCTCTCTCTGGTGAGAGTTGAGAGATGCATTTATCTTATGTGTGAAAGTTGCATTGAAAATGTGTCACTTAGGGCTAAGCAGCCCATAGACTCTTATTCTTTACACTTGACTAGTTGTGGAACTCTGTTAATCTCCATCTGTTGCAAAAAGAATCTTCTTTGATGAGTGGTGAGAGGTACCCTTGTCTGTAAATATAAGGATGCATATTTAGAATAAAGTAAGAAATTATGTTGGTCTAGGGATGTTATTGGGGACCCCTGCTGTCCAAGGTAGCAGTCTCTACATGTCCGGATAGCCGCAAGCGGCTCGGCGTTCATATGCAGAGGCTCCCTTTCTCAGCTTGGCGCCTTCCTACTCTCTTCCTGACTCACCTTTTGAAGTGTCTGTCACAGATACATATCCTCCGGCATGAAACTGCCAGGTTTTCCTGTGTGATAATCAGGCAATGTCTGACAGCCTGGCAGAAGCCCACCATTACATGTAAATGGGGCATCCTACAAAGCACCTATCAACTAAGGCTTTTGCTACTGTCTCCACACTATAAATATCCTGCAGGAGCTGAGCTGTACCAGTCTCTTATTCAATCTCCCCGGAGGGGGCTGTCCCTTCATAAACATTCACTCGCGGAGATCCTGCTTTCGCCGTTCTTGCACCTCCCCTCGTGACCCGGCGGCTGGCGGATTGCGTACCTAGAGGGAGTGCCCGGTAGCTTGGAACGGAACTCGCCTGGAAGTGCAGTGACCGCTGAGTCGCCAGCATCCGGTAGCCGCGGAGAGCCAGGGACCCGAGCAGCAACGCAGTGCGTGGGACCCGGCCATAGATGTGGCAACAGTAAATTTTCCCCTAAGATCTATGACTTCTCCATCTATGTGCATTTGACTGTGTTTACAGTACCACACATAAGTTCCTGCCCATTGAGAAGGATTTAATTTGTTAGCCAGCTGTTGATTACTCCTAAGATAAAAGTGCCACTACTACACCAATAGAGATAGTTTGCTGGGCCACTCATTGTTTATTAGGTTTTATAGCTGAATAGAATCATTGACTGGTTTTCTACTTTAGCAACTTGCATAGTCTCCTCTGACATTATGAGAGCCAGTCTTCAGGAAGGAGGCATTCTAGGTTGAGTTCCAGCTCCATCGCCTCAAGCCCTGTGTCTGAAGTTTGACCTGTCTTCAACAATAGAGTCTTACCTTCAAATTCTCGGAGGCAATCAGGGACTTTGGCAATAGTCCATGTTGTTTTTGGAGTCTCTTGGACTACCCTGACCAACAAATTGAAGAGAGGTTTCTCCTGCCTGGCAATATGTTTTCTTTGTTATATAGCCTTTAGCTATATTTGTGCACATATATAAATAAATATATATAATGTATATTTTTCAGCAGTAGGACTTTGAGCTGATATATTTCCCTTTGGTTTTTCACACCATCTAAAGAGGGGAAGGAGGAAAGGAAGGAAGGGTAAAGGGAGGGAGGGGGAAGGAGGGAGGAAGCACACAGCACTATTTTTGTTTGTTTAGACATAATGTCTCCTTAGCCCCAGATATCCAACTTGCTGTCTTCTTACTTCACTCCCCCACGTGCTGAGATTTCAGGGATGTGCCACCACATAAGTTTCAGAATAAGTTTTAAGAATGTGACTTTAACTTAGTACTTCCCACCACCTAACACCTGCCTACTTCAATTTCATCTGTTTTTCTCTGACATACCATGAGTTTTATACGCTTGCTGAGTATCTTTCCTCCACTACCCCTGATATCCAAAGAAGGTTTCTCTTGGGATGACCAAAGAATCACACCTGACTAGGAGGACTGTTCAGTAACCTCTGTCCTATGGTGTGCAGTCTTCCAAATTTAGTATCTGTTTGGAGTTGCTCCTAGAAGAGGTGGGTCCAGTGTGACCCACAAACTGAAACAGATGCACAGGAGACAGATGCCAGTGGGTGACAGTAAGTGAGTCTGAGTTAGACATCCAAGGAGGAGGCTCAGCTCTCACAGTGGGTACCAGACAGTGAGACAAGCTATCCCAATGCCCACCTGAAAACAGTGGGCAGGGGAGACACAAGTTCCAACCCTCACTTGGCCCTGATCCCCATTCACCATGTAAGGAGGTAGAAATCTCCTTGCAATGGCCATTGATGATATGAGATCTGTGGCCTCTAATCTTCACCCTATTACTTCTGTGTGGATCCTTCTCCATGGGAGGAAACCTTGATTTCTCTATTTCTGACCATAGAAATGATGATCTTTAGATTTCAAAAATATTATTTGGGTCATTTCTAAATGACTAGAACTGATGGACACTAACATTGCCTGAGCCCATGAATCTGTCTACACAGGTGTAGAAATTAGTGATCGTCGGTCTTTCCATACCCCACACACCACTGGCCCCTAACCACTTCAAGGAGTAAGGACAGACAATAGGTTCTATTTGAGGAATTCCAGGATCAGAGATGAGATGCTAACACTCAGGTGAGGGGTGTGCAGATGTTAAATAGAAATCAGCTCTCACCCCAACAAGAATTCTTCCCAAGGAAGGAGGAGGACAGAAGAGATAAGATCTACTCAGAACATTGGGCCCAGTGAGACAGAGGTATGGGATTATGTTGCTAAAAACAAGGAAGTCTGTGAAGGAGACTTTTCACCAGAAGACACCCATACCCAGAGCCCGGAGCACAGCCATGCTTCCTTCCATATCTCCTTTAGTGTTTCCTCCGTGCTCATCCCAGGACAAAACTACATGTGAGCTACACAGGTGGGCCCTCAGTGAGTTTCTGTTCTGTCTTTTATCCAACATCAACATGTGGAGAGGCCTCAGGTACAATCAGAGAAAGATTGGCGATCCCCCAGTAGTCACACCACTATGGCAGGATGGAGCACATCTTACCTGGCAAGTTGGTACCATAGTTCATAGAGTTTAGAGCTGGGCAAGGCTGCTGATGCCTTTGCTCCCCCAGCAGCCTGTACAGTACCTTCTGGCACTATGAAAGCCAGCCAGCAGGGAGAAGCTATCAGATCAGTTCTAATTTGTTCTCTATCTTGTAATCAAGGTACATGGTGCCTTCATCAATAGAGTTATCATCTAGTTTTGGTGGGCAATAACGATGAATGTCACGAGTCTTATTGTTTTGGGGTGCTCTGGGTCCTCCCTGGCCAACAACTCAAAAGGCAGTGTCTTACACCTACCACTGGGATTTTTGTTTCAAAGCCCTTGATTTCTAGGAGCAGCCTGTCCTGCCTTGCAGGGTATAGCTCTTTATTTTTTAAAAATAAGCTGCTTCTCTCCACTGTTTATTATTAATGTACAAAATATATAAAACCAAAAGAAAAAGAAAATCCTCATCCTCAACTCCACTGTGGTTCTAACTCAAGACCCTGCAGAAAACCAACCTACTGTTTTCATAGAAAACAACTGATCCCAAGACAGGTGAGGGAGAGGACTGGGAAAGGGCATCCTGCTCAATCTTCCCAGGAAGCAGGGGGACATATCTGAGAGGCTGACAGGAGGAGGGGGCTGGAAGCCTCACGCTGACAGGGTTCCATGTGTGGGAAGGGCCAAGCCAGCTCCCAAAGGCGATGCATGTAGTGTGATGCCAGGTCCTGTACACTGGGCTTAAGTTGATGAAATGCTGGTCTCACTGAAGTGTTTAATGAACTCTCTAGAATGGCTGTAGGACAGGGTGGACCAACACTGCAGGCCTCATGTCTGCCAGCTAAACTTCCTCTGGTTACAGACACAATATGCCATCACTGAACCTAGCAGACCCACAACGGCTGGCTGCTGACAGTTGCAGTCTTCCTTGAGTGGGGCAGGAGTGGGGTGGTGTGTTCTAGAACTCATTTTCAGCCATCTTGAGCTCTCTCAGTGCAGTGGGATATGCAATGCCTCTCACCATCCCTCACCCTGTGGGGATAAGGAACTTGGCTTGGACTGTTTCCAAAGTGCAGCTGACCCAGTCTGACCCCTGTGCATGTGGCAAGAAAGGTCTACAGGTGACAACTTTAGGTTCTCAGGCATCAGGGCTAACACTGAAGGGGTTGGGGGCACAGGGAAAATCTCACAAAGTGAAGCCAGAATCTTCTCAGCAGTCCAGCACTGTAGAGTGTGTCCAGTCTCCTCCCCAGACTGGAGGGAAGTATGTACTTCAATGCACAACAGTGATCAGAAACCCCCAGGAACACAACCAGGTGGGTCTAAGGGGGCCAAACTCCTCATCAGCTGGGGAAAAGGGGAAATGGGCCTCACAGAAGCCATAAGTGGAATGAGAAAGGCTGAAGCCCAAGGGTGCAGGCAAGCAGATGGGCGGGGCAGGCGGTCCCTAGGGCAGCAGAGGCCCATTGACCCCTGGGTGGTAGAAGGCACAGCTGTTCTCATAGCTACAGTTGCCCTTCATCATGAAATGTTGGCAGATGGGCGGTTTGACATATCTACTCTGTGACTGTGGCCTCCATTGTGCCCTCGGTGGCCCCCTCCCCGATGGCCATTGTGGCCATGGTGCTCATGAGGTGGTGGTCTGCAGTGACCCTGGCCTCGATGGCTAGGGCTGGTGGCCATGGGGTGCCCCATGTCCAGGGCCTTCATGGGAATGATGTCCAGGGCACAACTCTTTAAGCTATTTTATTTATACTTTAAAATTATATTTCGTAAGGCTCTCGGGATGTCACAGAAGAGGGGTTGGAAAGAATGTACTAGCCAGAGGAAAAAGACACCTACTGCTGATAAATACATTCTTGACATCATAGGAAAGCTGTACCTTATGAAATGTCTATGATATTGTTGCTTAACAAGACCTGCATTAAGACAAAAACCAGTTGACATGCCAATGTGGATGGTGGAAATTTCACAGGGTCCCACCTCATGATGAAGAAGTACAGGCAACCAGTGGATGGTGAGGGAGGGAGTTTTCTCCAGGGATTAGTGCTTTGAGAGATCATCTGACTCCAAGTGGGAAGCTCTAAGCATAAGTACACAGGAGCACTAATAATGGACTCAGTGCATTGTGTATGTGTGTGCGCGCATGCATCGATAGCTATATGATGTATATATAGAAATACTAATGAAAGAAAAGGACAAGAAATTGAGGAGTAGGGGGCAGGTGAGGAGTTTGGGGGAACTGGGCAGGATGAAAATAATACGACTATACTCATGTATGGTATTCATAATTAAAAAAACAAAAAAATAAAAAGCAGAAATAGACAAAATTAAATTACAAAATAGGTTTCTTAATGACTTTTCCCATACATGCTTCAATTTGGTTAACCCGACCCCCTTTTCCTTTTACCCCCCACCCCTACCTCTCTCCATGCTTAACTTTTTCACCCTTAGCCTTTCCCCTCTTCACTTTCATATTACTGATATTCTACCATCCCCACTGCCACAAGCTATTTCCCCCCCAATGGCCTCTTTCTCAATTACTGGCTTCCGTAGGTGCTCCAAGTTAAAAACACCGAAATAGAAGATTGAAGCTAGGGTGCCATATGCTTTTCAGTTCCATTTACCTGAATTTCAGTTTTCTCTTTTTTTTGGGGGGGGATTAGAATTTCTTTTAAAAATTTAAATATAATACTTTAATTAATTCTTTGAGAATTTCATCCGTGCATATAATGCATTTTCATTATAGTCACATCTCAGTCCTCCCAGATACATCTTCACTTCCCTACCCCCTCCCACCTTCATATCCTTTTTTGGGGGGGCCTACTTTTGAGACAAGGTCTCCCTGTAGCTCCCACTGGCCAATAATTTGCTATGTAGACCAGGCTGGCTCAGTCTTGCAGAGATCTGCCTACATCTGCCTCCAGAGTGCCAGGATTAAAGGTGGGTGCCACCACACCAGGCTCTATGTTCCTGTTTTTATAACCCATAGATTCCAGTTTGTGCTGCTCATAGTCTCAAAGGTACAGAGCCATCCACGGAGCACAGTAGATGTATCAGCAGCCACACTGTTAAAGAAAACTGACTTTCATCCAGAAACCATCAATTGTCAGTGACTCCCTAGCTAGGGGTGAGAACTCCTAAGCCCTCTCTCCATGCTGGCATATTGATGGTCTTGATCTTGTGCAGGTCTTACAAAGGCAGCCAAGCTGCTCTGTGTTCACTGGGGCAGTTGTCCTGTCATGGCCAGAGACATCATTTCAGTCCAATCATCTCTCATCTCTGGCCTCCCTTTTCTGTGAAAGCTTGGAGGAAGGGGTTATGATGTCTGTCTATCTATCTGTCTATCTATCTATCTATCTATCTATCTATCTATCATCTATCTATCTATCTATCTATCTATCTATCTATCTATCTATCTATCATCTATCTATCTAATCTTCTACCTATCTCTACTATCATCTATCATTCATCTATCTATCTATCATCAATCTATCTATCATCAATTCATCTATCATCTATCTCTCTATCATCTATCATCTATCTACCTACCTACCTATATCTACTATCTACTATCTGTGGGGGTCTCTCCCTCCCCTCATGGGTCATTGGCCACCAGTCCATGAGGGCAAAGGGAGCAGAAGCGACGAATGGGGTCAGGACGGCCAGTGAGCACTGACTGAAGAAAGCCCTTCAGGGGAGGCAGGTTCAGTGATACAGCTCCAGACTCAGTGAAACAGCTCCATTTATTCAGTGGGGGTTAGGGAAAATATAGTGTGGAGGCAGCAGCCAATGCTTCAGCAGATAGGTGCTCATAGTGTGCTTTATTTACATGTGGTAGCAGGATCCTATCATCCGACTATGGGGCAATACCTAATTATCATATAGAAAAAACCTGGGGGTAGTTTTTACTCCAGGCACTATGCCAAAGGTCATGTTTCAAATGAGGCCAAGCATTCATGCTTGGCAGCACTTTCCAAGTAAGTCAGGCAGGAAGCCTCTGCTGAGAAAGGAGCTGACCTCAACAGCAGGGTTCCCCAACATCTCCCCCTGTTTTGTTTTATAAATGGAGAAGTGTCATCACAAGCTTTAAGAGCCAACTCATCTATCTCGGGAGAATCCAAAGTTTGATAATTGACCATGACCTGCTTGGTAGTAATTTTTGCAATGGTAGTAATTTGTCGGTGAAGAAATTGTATGAAACAGGGAGCAAGCATCAAAATAACGTAATCAGGGGGCTATTGATATTATAACATTCCCCCTCTGAAGAGGTAACCCCAAAATCTTTTTGGGATAAGAGAAGAGCTCCAAATACTTTTGACACTTTTGGCCTTTGGAACAGAGTATGTTGCTAAGAGCCCCAAGGACATTTTGGTTTTTAGACAAGAAACTGGCTACTTTTCTTTGGGGTCTTTTTATCCTAACTGCCTAACCAATTCCCACCTCCTTATCACACCATCCTCTGAAGAGGGTACCCAAATTGCTGATAGGGAATCAGGGTACAGGGTTCTTCCATGCTGAACAGGGATGCAGGGTGAGGCAATTGGGGTACCCCTTCAGTGACTCTATCTAAAAGACTCCCAAATTGCACAACTCTTAACTATAGGGAGAAAAGAAAGTCCTTGACTGGTGTCTAGGAGATGTGAAGGAGAAATAAAGGCAAGAGTAATTAGCATTACAGGTTAGCTCCCAAAAGCTTCCATCTAACAGGTTTTTTGTTTTGTTTTTTTTTTTTTGCCTGCCAAGGCTGGAATGATCGATGAACTTAGGATTTGTTGTCAGGCACTTTGATAACTGTTGGAGTGGCTAGAATTATCTCCCTCTTAAATGGCCTCTAGATAGAGAAAGAAAATAAATTTAGCATCATTTTAGAATAGTGAGTTGTTTCCCTCAGCTGCAGGTGGGCACTACAGTATTGTAGACCAAGATTTAAAGTCCTACACCTGAGTAGCACTGTCCTATTAGGAACAAAATCACCAATGAGAAATAATTGTCTAAATAACATAAGAACCTTAAGTCTAATGTCTGGGATGTGTAATCCTTTGAGTTCTTAAAGAAATATATTCATGACTTTAATCTTTGGCTATACTTTCCCCTTGGGTGTTTAAGGCCATACAGTTGGCCGAAATAAACCAATATATTATTACTTTTAAGGTCATATGAGGATCTGTTTCTCAGGGGTCACATGGGCTTTGGGGAAGGCCCTGGCTTCTCAGGCTTTTTTTTTTTTTTAACCAGTTCCATCTACGTGAAGATAAGCCAAGAGGTCTTGCTTGACCTGGGCTTTGTTTGGAAGCATGGAGGAAATGTTTCCTCTGTGTAGACCCTCCTCTGTGTAGACTGGACACTGGTTTAAGTCCATCTTCTGGGGTCTCCATGGCCTCCCTGAACAAGAGGACAGGTGACTCACCAAAGTTACAGGACATTTCTTCGAGAGATGCTCCATAACCCTTGGAACTTGTTTGATCTTGGAGGTCAAGGAACAAAAAAAATTGTCTCTTTAAGTCCCTCTGACCAGATTAGTATAGGCCTCAAAGTCTGGATGTTTAATAATCCAAGAAGGTTAGTTACAACAATCTGGGACTTTTAATTACCATGTGCTATGTAAATAGAGCTTAGGCAAAACCCAAACATTTTAAAATAAACCTTGATGAGACATCCTTAAACTAGTTGACTAAGCTATGAAATTTTAAGATCTTCTTCTCATGCTTGATAAATTATAACAAATCTACATAGACCTCCATCATTTGTTTAAGCTTTCTCATTTTTAACAAAATACCTCCATTCCTGTACCCTTCTAACATCTTTTATCTTACCATTCTCTTTTTTAATAACCATGAGACATAATAACATTAACAAATAAACTTTCCATCTGTTGTTTTCTGGGGCTATTAAGCAATGCTTTTCCCCTTTTTGGTTGCAGTATCAAACCAATGTTTGGTTACATTAAAGCTTTTCTGGGGAACCAATAAATTTATTGAGATTAGCTACAGAGAAGACTGAGGGGTTGCTGGGGTATATGAGTGACTTGAGAGTATTTACACTGGAAAGCCTTAACCCAACATGGATCAAGCCTTTTCTTCCTAGCCTTTTCCAGATAATATACTTTAGTCCTCCCCAAACCCAGGAGACTATGTATGATTAGGGCAAAATTACATACAATTGGTTGGGAAGAACAGCTGGATACTCAGGTGAGGGTCCAATGACTACGTTTACCCCTCCTCCTTTAATTAGATACTTAAGTCCATAAGTCCAGTTGTGATGATATTTGTTAGTGGACACAGCTGAAGTCATGAAGGTGGAAATTTGACTCAGAAGAACGTATTGTGTAGCGTCATGTTATTAAAGAACATGGAATCTAAATTATATATATAAGATTATGTAATAAATTAATATTACCCATGTACATACTGTGTTTTATAAGTTTCCAGGTAAACCTTATAAAAAACACAAGACAGGTTAAAAATCTTTTACCTTATGTAGTTTAGAGAGTGGTCTACCAAAACCTTGTTTTAGGTGGAAAAAAAGGAACTGGTACATAGTTAAACATTATTGAGTTGACGTTTACAACCTCCAGCATAATCAATTTAGGAAAACTGTGCTATAAACTTGTTTAGATTTTTAAGTTATTAAAATTTAATAATTTTAATAACAAATTATAAACAAATCTATAAATTTACCAAGCAATTTTTATCTCACATATATAGAGATGAACATTTATCTTAAATATATTATATAAACTTTGAGATGTCCTTGTAAGCCTTGAAGCAGATTTT
>NW_008332816.1:1519178-1521071 GCF_000622305.1 Nannospalax galili
TTTGAAGAGGGCTGTCAGTCGGGATTGGAAAAAAACTTAACTATGTGCTGGTAGTAGCTTGGGGGGAGAAAAGGCTAAAAGGAGAAAAGGTGCGAGCCTTGCATTGGTGGATGGACACAGTGGTGTCCCACGTTGTGCGCCCCTGGAGGGGGGTTGGAAAGGCTATGACCAGTGCTGTGCATATGCTCCCTCAATGAGAGCCAGCTGCCATCCAGGTGTGTGTGGCATGAAGTCATGTTGCCCAAGGGGAAGCCTGCAGGGGCAGGGAGGACTACAGGAGAAAGCCCTCCACATGTGGTTGTCCTCTGATGAGCCCCTTCCCCAAGAAAAAGTTTATGGAAAAAAATGGCTTTTTAAAATCTTTTTTCCATTTGTATGGTGTAAGCTGCCTTAAATTCTTTAAATGCTCCTTGGCCGCCTGCTGCTTTAAATCCTTTGTTTTTGTTTATGTTATGGGGCACTTGGAGCTGGAGTGCCTTTTTGTCCCAAGGCTAGTTAATTTAAGCTTGAGCTTGAGCACCCCAGGGGGCAAGATAACAGAACAGATTAAGGAAGGTTGTTATTTTAGAAGTTGAATTTAAAGCTTGTATAAAAATCCCTTAGAACTTTGGGGATTTTATTTCTAAGGGTGTTGTTTAAGATAGAAAAGGAAAGGGGGGGGGTGAAACGCTTATTCCTAAAGGAACATGCCTGGGATCAAACCTCAGGGGATTCCATGGAGTCCACAGGGCAAGCCTGCCCGCAAATTTAAGAGATCCAGTGACCGCTCTAAGAGCAATTAGCTTGAGCTTGAGCACCCCAGGGGGCAAGATAACAGAACAGATTAAGGAAGGTTGTTATTTTAGAAGTTGAATTTAAAGCTTGTATAAAAATCCCTTAGAACTTTGGGGATTTTATTTCTAAGGGTGTTGTTTAAGATAGAAAAGGAAAGGGGGGGGGGTGAAACGCTGATTCCTAAAGGAACATGCCTGGGATCAAACCTCAGGTGATTCCATGGAGTCCACAGCGCAAGCCTGCCCGCAAATTTAAGAGATCCAGTGACCGCTCTAAGAGCAATTAACTGGTCATTGCATTATCGGGTTTTTGCATTAGAAAGATGTATAGATAGGGGGTCTTGTCTACACCCACGCTGGCCGTCAGGGTCCATTAAGAGGGCTAAGAGCCTTTGGTTAACATCAGAGGGTAGCCATTATCAGAAAGCCTCAATTGCTCCTTTGTCTTTAATGGTCCCACATGAAGACTCAGACCGAAAATAAAAGGAGGAAAAAGAGGAGAGACTGCCAATCCTCAAGGGAGCCAGTGAGCGCTGATGGAAGAAAGCCCTTCTGGGGAGGCAGGTTCAGTGATACAGCTACAGACTCAGTGAAACAGCTCCAGATTCAGTGAAACAGCTCCATTTATTCAGTGGGTGTTAGGGAAAATATAGTGTGGAGGCAGAAGCCAATGCTTTAGCTGATAAGTGCTCATATCATGCTTTATTTACATGTGGTAGCAGGATCCTATCATCCGACTATGGGGCAATAGAAAGCCCTTCCCGGGAGGCAGGTTCAGTGATACAGCTACAGACTCAGTGAAACAGCTCCAGGTTCAGTGAAACAGCTCCGTTTATTCAGTGGGTGTTAGGGAAAATATAGTGTGGAGGCAGAAGCCACCTGGGGGTAGTTTTCACTCCAGGTAACTATGCCAAAGGTCATGTTTCAAATGAGGCCAAGCATCCGTGCTTGGCGGCACTTTCCAGGTAAGTCAGGCAGGAAGCTCCTGCTGAGAAAGGAGCCGACCTTAACAGCAGGGTTCTCCAACAACTATATCTATCTATCTATCTATCTATCTATCTATCTATCTATCTATCTATCTATCATCTATCTATCTATCTATCTACCTATATAATTTTTA
>NW_008332816.1:1522482-1525389 GCF_000622305.1 Nannospalax galili
TGAGAAAACTAAGGCGCCACAAGCCCCCACCAGCCCACATATTTAAAATTGTCAGCCAGAAGCCAGAACCAGTCTTATCTAAAAGCTGCAGGACAGGCAGGCGCCGGTCAAGCTTCAGGGATCAGGCCGTAAACAAGTCTTACGGGCAGAACATCTGACCACCCTCAGGGCCCGATACCAGGAAATCAGGAGAAAAACATCTGTGTCCCCGAGGTCACCTCCCATTTAGCAATCCCACTTCCCCTTAGCCCCAGCCCTTACCCCATATCTCTGTATACTTTTGAAATTACTCTGTGTGTTTTTGAATTAACCAATAACCGTGCTTCTGCTTCTGTACCCTGCTTCTGCTCTATAAAAATGCCAAGCCCCAGCCTGTAGGCATGCAAGTCCTCCGAGGAGACTCTGTGCCCACAGGTACCTGTGTATCAAATAAACCTCTTGCTGTTGCAACCCGAAGGCTGACTTGTCCTCAGTGGTCTCACTCTTACAATCTATCTATCATCTATCTATCTATCTATCTATCTATCTATCTATCTAACTATCATCTATCTAATTATCTATCATCTACTCCCATTTGTGGCTGAGCATTCATACTCCAGACACATTCTCTGTACTTTGACCAGTTGGGCTTTTAAGTTAACTGCCTTCCACTGCACCAAGAAGCTTCTCTGATGAGATCTGAGAGCTATGTTAATTTATGGGTAGAGAGATAAGTATTTAGAAGGCAGTTTGATACTATGACCATTTAGCAGAACAATACTCATGGGATCTCCCCTATAAACCTATAGGCCTATAAGCTCTCCAACATGGGTTCTCCCCTGTAAGCTCTAGGGCTTCATCTAGTCAAGACTTGCAATGATGTCCCAAAACATTCTTCTCCTGGAGCCTGTGACAGTCTTCCTGATTCCTCCAGTCAACCCAGGCCGAGTGGGACTCCTTTCCTCTCCTTCCTATTTCCTTTCTCATCCTATGGTTTACTGTAGACTATCCTCTGTCACTTTAGATCCTGTGGTTAACTGCAGACTTGACAGTGATAGTCTGTTTAGATGATGGAAAGAAAAAAGCAAGTTTTTCACTCACAAGAGATGTGGGAGAGAAAGGACTAGGTCCAGCGCTTAACGATAATAGACTTTCAGAACTGGCTCCACGTGACCTGCACTGTCTGGGGCTCAGCCTGTCCATGCTGATTTGCATTTGCCCTGCAGTATCAACCTGCATCTTTGATGCATCTCCAGGGATGGAGAGTTGGGAGGACGTGGCAAGGACCCCCATCAACCTGCATCTTCTTTGATGCATCTCCAGGGATGGAGAGTTGGGAGGACGTGGCAAGGACCCCACAATGCTGTGCCAATGGGTGGGCTGAAGTAATAAAAGAGACCCCCAGGGGGAGGCTCCAAGAGGGAAAGACTAGCCATAAATCATACTGGGAACTGACTGACTCAGGAAGAAATAAGGCAGACAGTGGATGGGACTGGGTGGGACCTGTTACTAAGATCTTGGTGCCGGATCAACCCATAAGCCAGGGGAAGTGAGAGCCTGCCACCTGGGGGAGACGTTTCCTCTTTCTGAATTAATAGCCCCAGGATGCTGCACACAAGGCCAGCAGTGGCCACGCCCTGCATGTCTGTGAGTGTGGCCAGGCACTCTGGTCTCATACATCTGTGCTGTTCGAGCCAGTCGGAGGAAACACCATGACCCCCATCGTCACTGCCCTGCTCTACATTGGTGAGGTTTGAAGAGGTAGAAGGGCCATTCCTATCTGGGAGTGATCTCATTTGATAGCAAGACCCAGATCTCCATGGAGACCCCAGAGACTCAGGAGGCTCTTGGGAAGAGAGTCTCCTCAGGCTTCAGGAGTACACCTCTTATGGGAAACTCTCTTCCAGGGCTGAGTTCGAGCCCCTTCACCCCAGTGCAGAAACGTGAGTAACTCCCCAGCTGTCCCATCCTCCCCACCCCCACCCCCACTTGGATACAAGTCCTGTCCTGTGCTGTGTGGTTGGAGAGCAGTGGGTGTGAGCTCATGCTGTGGGAGAGTCCTGGAGCTGAGTTCTGGGATCTGAGGAATGATGTACTGGGACCCAACCTCTAAATTCCTTGCAGAGACACTCCCTCCACCCATTCTCTGGGCCGAGCCAGGTTCTGTTGTCAGCTGGGGGAAGGCTGTGACCATCTTGTGTCAAGGGATACTGGAGGCACAGCAGTACTATCTGGATAAAGTGGGAAGCATGCCACACGTGTACACTCAGACCTTGATGGAGCCTGGGGCCAAGGCCAAGTTCCCCATCCAAGTCACTACGGAGCTCCATGCAGCACAGTATCGCTGTTACTATGAGAGCCCTGCTGGCTCTTCAGAGGACAGCGAGACCCTAGAGCTGGTGGTGACAGGTGAGAGGGCACTCCGGGGTCCTAGTCTAAGGCTCTACTCTCAGGAAAGGGGTCTTTTCTCAGAGACTCCCCGTCCCCAAGTCTAACCCTGAGGGACAATGTGGGCTGTGTGAGCCTGTGTAACAAGCTTCATCTTCTCACCTAGGCATCTACAGCAAACCCAGACTGTCAGCTCTGCCCAGCTCTGTGGTGACCCCAGGAGAGAATGTGACCCTGCAGTGTGCCTCATGGCTGGGGTTTGGCAGCTTCATTCTGACTAAGGAAGGAGACAGCAATCTCTCTTGGACCCAGGGCTCACAGAGACATTCAAATGGGCACATGCAGGCCCTGTTCTCTGTGGGCCCTGTGATGCCCAGCCAGAAGTGGAGGTTCAGATGCTATGGGTGTGACAAGAGCAATGCCCAAGTGTGTTCAGCATCCAGTGACCCCCTGGAGCTTATGATCTCGGGTAAATATTCCTTCTGTGACACAGATGGTGTGTGTGTGTGTGTGTGTGTGTGTGTGTGTGTGTGTGTGTGT